>NW_015505233.1:5713028-5758400 GCF_001515645.1 Sinocyclocheilus grahami | reverse complement strand
TTTCACACCGAGGACAACTGAGGGACTCATATGCAACTATTACAGAAGGTTCAAACGCTAACTGACGCTTCAGAAGGAAAACCATGCATTAAGAGCCGGAGATGTGTAAATTTTTCTTATTTTGCCTAAATTCATTAGGCAAAATAATTAATTTAATAATCTAATTAATTTAGTACTGCCCATCAGAGGCTAAAGAAGATAGTTACATGTTTCCCAGAAGACAAAAGTTAAATTTACCCTGATCTTCAAATTCAAAGTCTTCACTCCAGTTTAACTGTTCAGGACAAACAAGGGACTTTTGCTTATTTGCCTTGTGTGTGTGTGTGTGTGTCCTCACAGGCCACTGAATTTGGGCAATTAAATGTTTAAGTTGGGCAGGACTTCTCAGGCGCGGACACACATACACAAGTGCTGCGCTGTGATAAAACCCTCGCTATAATTAAATATGGACTACATTATAACGCACACACTCGCAGGCGTAAATAAAAACATTCTGCCTGTAGGGATTTAATCTGACCATGTATAAGCCCCTCTGCAGCAGCCCAACCCCTCGCTCTCATTCACACTCGGTGGGCTAGTACATGTACAGTAAATGAACATACTTTCCAGAAGGCCAACAATTCACTAAAAATGGTTTTTTTATTGGTCTTATGAAGTATTCTAATTTGTTGAGATAGTGAATTGGTGGGTTTTTGTTAAATGTGAGCCAAAATCATCACAATTAAAAGAACCAAAGACTTAAACTACTTTAGTCTGTGTGCATTGAATTTATTTAAGACACGAGTTTCACAATTTGAGTTGAATTACTGAAATAAATGAACTTTTCCACGACATTCTAATTTATTGAGATGCACCTGTATTTAGGCAAAATAAGAAAAATGTACACATCTCCGGCTCTTAATGCATGGTTTTTCCTTCTGAAGCGTCAGTTAGCGTTTGAACCTTCTGTAATAGTTGCATATGAGTCCCTCAGTTGTCCTCGGTGTGAAAGGATGGATCTCAAAATCATAGTCATTTTTGCAAAGGGTTCAAATACACAAAAATTCTGTGGGACCAGAAGGATCTTTCTGAAGACACTTTTTTTGCTGTTTTTTTTTAAACTTCCTATACATCAAAGATTCCCAAAAAAAACATCACGGTTTCCACAAAAATATTAAGCAGCACAAATGTTTTCACCCTGATAATAGTTTTTTTTAAACTACCATATGCATTTTTTTACATTTCAGTTTTGAATGTGATTATTCTATGTGAAAAGAAATAAAAACAGTTGAATACAATAGTTTGGGTTGTTGTTAATTATAACCTTTAATATTTTAGTTATGTACCAAATGAGAGGGTTCCCTGTAGAGTTTAAACTAGCATTAGTTGGGAGAGATTTTCTTCCTTAAGAAAACCAAGCTACATGTATCTGTATCGATAATGGCATCAGCAGATGTTACTATGAATAATGAGTTATCGGTATCGGTTGAGAAATTTAGTATCAGTGCATCCCTAGTAACAAATATAAAGTTTACAAAAATACAGGTAACCCAAAGACTAGTATTCATCTACCAAAAAAGATCAATTCTGTAGCTGTATTCCAAACCTAATGAGCTGCGTTACAGCATATGAAAGGCATCATAGGTTAATTCCCAAAACAAAGCCTTTACCAATAGGTACCCGGCTTGTAAGCAACCCATTTTTCAAAAATCTAAGGCTGCATTGCATCACAATCCCAGAATGCATTGTGACAAGCTCAGTAAAAATGTAAGATAGCTAATGAGGTGAAAAATACCAAATACCAAATTTAATACCAAAAGTCTAAAGACAAAAAAACTATTTTGGTCTATTTATTAGTATAACTATTTTAAACAATTTTAGTCTATTTTGATGTTGATACTAATTACAGCAATTATTGTCAGCACAACAATACACTAACATCATACTCTATTGGAAATAAGAGTGATAATGTGGTGAGGAAGATTTACCTTGGGTGAGGACGAGGTCAACTCTCTACCTATAACAGCTGAGACAGCTGAGGGTGCCAGAGCCTGTGGAGTGGGTGTTCCTTCAGGAGCTGAGGTCTTTGGTACAGGGCCTCCAGGGGCCACAGCAGGGTTGGGTCCAGCACTAGGAGGCAGAGGGGCCTGGCGTTTGGTGCTCTTCTCGGAGATGCTGCTGTCTACCTCGGATGTGACTGCACCAGAGGATCTGGGCTCATAGAATGGGTTTGATCTAAGAGTGGGAGAACAAACCGCCATATCAGCAAAATAACAATTTGGCGAATCACAGTAGAAATGGGACACTTGTGTTTTTGTTCACACTACAGGTACTTGTCAATTTAGTATACTTAGCCAGTTTAAAACATTTAGATTTTCTGCACCTTTCTACTTGTCTGTATATTACGCTGACAAATGTGTGTGTGTGTTGTTGTCTTCATGTAAACATCAGCAAACATTATTAGCCAATAAAACGCTCTACTGACTATGAGAAGGACCAGGTGCTCCAGAGGTCACACCTCATGAACTTTAACCTATGGCCTCGTCGGAGAGCTCACTGACAGACGGACACAGACGTCCGCTGGCATCAATACACACTGCTGTGTAAAGACCCATCACTCACCACAGGCACACACATGTACATGAATACACACACACACAATGAGGAGACAGAGCGGAGAAAAGACTGAACAGGTATTCAGCTGAAAGACAAGGTTAAAGACACAAAGTATCCCAAGCTCCCAAGCTTACGGACAAAGACAGAGAGCGAAAGAGCGAGAGTGAGAAAGGAGGGAGGAAAGAGCTGACAGCAATGCAAATAAGTTAATAAAAGAAAAAAGTGGAAAGTGCAGTCAAAACAAATGGAGGTGAAAGAGAGGACGAAAGACAGAGTGAAAGCAAAGCAGAAAGAGAAGGTAGAGGGATCAGAGAACTGTAGGCAATTTTTTAAAAATATGTCTCATGTATCGTGTGACTAAGCAAAAATGATCATTGAAAAATAATGATCATTTTAAAAGGGTCATTTCTAGATTATTTTTGTAAAAAAACAAAAACACTTTTGTTAAATATTAATATACAGCTCGCATTTAGTATAAATATATAATTCAAAAGTTTAAGCTCAGTAAGCTCCGTTTTTAAAGAATCCATACTTTTATTTGGAAAGGATGCATTGATCAAAACAGTAAAGTCATTTATAATGTTACAAAAGATTTTAAACAAATGCTGATCCTTAGAACTTTTTATTCATCAAATAAATCTAAAAATGCATTGCAGTTTTCACAAAATATTAAGAAGCACAACTGTTTTTAGCACTAATAATAGGAAGAAATGAGCAGCAAATCAGCATATTAGAATGATTTCTGTAGGATCATGTGGATGAAGACTGGAGTAATGGCTATATACATATACATATGTGCTGTAGTAGAAAGTGACAGTTATTTAACATAGGAAAAATAAACAAAAATAAACACCCTCTTCTGCTCTCCTGTTCGCTACATAACGTCAGGTTTGGAAACGTGTGTCCCTGCTGGAGCACTGTGAGTAAGTGCGAGAAATGCAGAGATGAACAGACAAGGCCAAAGAATGTGGGGAACAACAGAAGCCTTGTTCCTGCTGAAAGAACTCACTCACCACTTTCTTCTCCTCCGACAAGTGCTTTTCTCCTTCTCTCAAACACGCGCGCACACACACTCACGCACTACTAATGAACAGTAGAAGAGCAAACAGAGATTTTGTGTGTTCCAGAATTGTTTTGATAACTCAAAAATAACCACTTAAAATGTTCTGCTCTAACCTACAGCCCCTCCAACAGAACATCCCAGAATTCCTTGACTCACTCATCTAGCTCCTCCTCCTCTGTCTTGGTCGTGTTGGCGTACAGGTATTTGCTCATGTCCACCGGCCGGACATTCTTCCTCTTGCTGCTTCTGGGTGGAGAAACTTTAGGCTGGGGTTCGGGTTCAGGTTCATCAAACGGGTTGCCATGTTGAGGAGAGTCCATTTCTATGTCAGCCTCATCAAATGGGTTTGAAGGATAAGAGGTGTTCTGATCATATACAGGCTCTTGATCTCTGATAGTGGACCACACATGGGGCTTAGGAGATGGTTCTAGAAATACACAAGCAAAAAAAATGCGCATCTACACCGGTATTACATAAATTAAACCTACCATTACAGTAGTACTAAATGTATAAACATGAAGAGAAACTATAATTTAAATAAAAATTATTTATTTGCTTGCTTTAGGCAGTCATCTGGATCTCCATCTATAGAGCTGAGAGCATTCAGCTGCCTCACAATCTCTGCAAACAGCACAACATACAATCAATAAACACGCTAACCTGTATAATGCAAAGAGAGGCATGCAATACATACAGACAATATCTGTGTGTGTGTGTGTGTGTGTGTGTTGAGGTGTGTCTCTCTGAAAAGAGCCAGAACTGTGTCTTCGCTCTAACAAACTGAAAAACAGATCGGACGTAATCTCTATGGCAACAAAGAGATTCCTAAACCAATACGATGAATAAACAACTCAAGCATTTCCATAGGAGCTCCATACATACACTTATACAGGGATAAAAGCACATGGGCTTAATGTTAAGACTCCACCATCTGGGGGGTAACGGGAGGCTGGATTATATCACAATGTACCACACGCACACACAATCACGCACACATAGACATATGCACATGCAAACACAAACACAAACATACACTCATAGGACATGTATTGGGTGGACATTCCTTATACACCGAGATCAAGCAGTGCACTGTGTATGAAAGCCTAGAAAAAGCAGCTAATAAACTATGACCAAAAACAGAACAAATGTAAACAAGCACATAAATAAGCCTCAAAATGCATAAGTAAATGGACACTTGTGCACATACAGAAAGAAACTAAACCACAAAAGGAAAAAGGTAACTGTCACTCAAATGAAACTGAACCGAGACTGGACAGAAATCCTGAAAAGAACACCAAAGATGACATGCTGAAATTTACAAGGGACCAAAAATCCCAAAAAAGTATTGCTCTCGGGATGTGAAGAGACTTTCAACCAGCATAACATTTATTTAAAATTGTATGTTTCAGCTTCAAGTTATGATTTTCTTTATTGCTTATTCGCATTTTTGTAAACTTTTGAATAAATTTACAACTTTCTTGAACCCACCCGTCTGACATGGATCTGATTTTGCATCCGTTTTTGGAGGCACCGCTTAGATCTCATCGATCCATTGAACTATTGTTGATGCTCCGCAAGGCAAAATAGAGAGTTGAGTATCTCTTCTATTTTTCTGTGGGTTTTCTGCTGTACGAACTGTCGAGTCTAAGAGCTATATCTTGCAGACCCGTTTAATTCAATATTCTTGACTGCAGCAAGAGAATTAATTTGGGGTGGACGATGGTTTAATCGTGAAAACTGGGCGCGCTCTGTGGAGGGGAATGGTGATTCGCGGCATTAAATGCATTGTACACTGTCCAGGGTTTACTGCAGTGTGGATAAGTATTTGTGTTATACACTGTACAGGGTTTACTGAGGTGTGTAGCGTGAGCTGTTCAGGGTTTACTGCAGCGCAACAATATTTTGAGACACGCTGTGCAGGGTTTACTGCAGGGTGCTGGTCGGATCTGATGCCGTTCTCATTTGGATATAGGCTCGGGGATTAGACTCGAAGATTCGGCTTTAGCAGAACCACACCTTGCGATTAATTTGAGATCTAAATAAGTGTCAGACGGTGATCTAAAAAAAAGATTAAAAGAAAGAAGTTAATAAAAGTAAAGTAACGTAAAGTTAAGTAGGGAAAAAAAATAAAATAAAAATAATAATAATAAAAAAAGAGTAGAATAACTTCTACCTATTTCTGTTATTTCTGTTGGAGGTGTCAGCATACGGATTAATGGCTTATACATTGACTAGAGGAGGTCCTACTGAGTCTCTAACTGCCCAGATGGCAAGAACTGGCTTGGGAGAGAAAGAGAAAATCATACAAAAGATGATAAAAGATGGATTTAAAGAAATGTGGGGACCGCGTAGACAGAGTGACTGATTGATGAAGGAAGTCAGTGATAGTAAGAAGCTGTATGTGGATTGCTCAGGCAAAAGGAGTTTTTGACAGATAGGAGTGGAACAGGGTTAAATGTAAGTGAGTTGGCACAAGCTGCGAAAGATGCCACACAAGACATGTGGGACATGTTATCTATTGTAACTAATGAGCCAAAATCAGCTATTGGGAAAAGTCCCAAAGTTGAAGATATTTTTCAATGGCAGGAATATGCTTCACAGTTAAAAAGAGCAATTGGAAAAGCTGGAAAGGATTTCACTGATACTTCTGCTAACGGAGGTATTCAGGTTGCGGTTTTTCAGGTTTTTGGAGAAAGCTGAGGCTGAGTGGGGTGAATATGTGAAATTATACACAAAACTACCACAATATGGTGACATTGATAATGAAAAGAAAACCGAGCCAACTGCTGGAGTCCAGGAGAAGAGGAGTCAACAGCGACTAGTCGAATGGGGGTGTATAGGTCGATGGGTGTCAAGAGATCTGAGCAGCATTGTAAACGCTCTGCCGATTATGAAATCAAACTGCACTAATTCTGATTTTTTTTGGGGGGGTTTATGGGTCTTGACCATTTATGGGTCTTGACATACTAAATCAAATTGAAGCTGACATATTGTTGACAAGAGGGCAGCTAATGGATCCTTCACTGTCCACACCCATATCAATACTCAATGAGGCTGGAATTCCTAGAATGCTGTGATTCGAACGGTGGAAGAATCCACTGATTCTTCAGTGATGCAATATTTCTCTGAAAATTGGCCAAATTTATGGTCTCTCAAACAAAGAAAGAACCAGAAAGATACAAATTTCTAAATGTACACGCCTATTTTTAGATGTGTAAAGTGACGATCTGATAAAAATAATCCCAGAAATAACTGAGTGATGATTTAATCTGATTCTTTGTGCATAGAAGGTTTAAATGACAAAGAATGACATCAAATCTGTTCCAGTCCCAATATTATCGTTGCAAGCTCGGATAATGTATTGGACTGAATTCTGGGTTGGTGGAAACACTGTGTAGGTACACAGTAGCATTTAATAGCATTTTGGGAAAACTTAGAACTTATGTTTTGCTTTCAGAAGATATGATTGCTTTTCACTGCAATGAAAGAGTTTGTTTATCGCGTTCTGGCCTCCACCATGATTCTGGCTAAAGCTGTAAACGTAACAGAGACTTGTCATGAGATGAAATTTGTAATGTCTATATTTACTGATGTTACGGCAAAAGACTAATTTTACTGTTAGATTGCAATTTTTTTTTTTAATAAATTCTGCCACTCAGCATCACAGCCAAATGCCAATTTCCAGTGGAAAATTATGTTTGTATATGAGCTGATTTGTTGTAAACGAGTAACATATTTCGGTCAGATCACCTGATTTAACACCACTGTTGAACAGGTAAGTTGACAGGTACACAGTTGACGGGTAAGATCCTCTTTTGGCCAAGATGGTAGCGGAGTTGAGCGGATGCTTGATAGGCCTAGAGCATCGTTAAAGGGGGAACTGTAAAAAGTTACAGCAGACAGTCTGCCTCAGTCTGTCAGTCACACCCTGAGGAAAAGGAGCTTATTTATAAAGAGTTAATGGCAATGGGCTTTCAAGAACCATCTGAGACCATGTGATGACAGCCATTTTTCCAGTGAGACCATAACAACATTTCTTAAAGGGGTCATATGATGTTGCTAAAAAGAACATTAATTTTGTGTATTTGGTGTAATGAAATGTGTTTATGTGGTTTAAGGTTCAAAAAACACATTATTTTCCACATACTGTACATTATTGTTTCTCCTCTATGCCCCGCCTTTCTGAAACGCGTCAATTTTTACAAAGCTCATCGGTCTGAAAAGCGACTGCACACAACTGAATATTTGGGTTGAACTGTTCTGGAACAGTGTTGTAAATACAACTTAACCACTGATTTCTAATCGTGTCCTCTTTTGGAAGACCAAACAAAGTAGTTTCGCTTTCACAACGAAACGCACAGTGTCACATACGGCGGGCTTGAGAGAGCGGCGGCCGGCAGGCTAGAGTGAGGAACGGCCAGCGGGCTAGAGTGAGCGGAGGCCGGCTTGAGTGAGCGACGGCGAGGCGGGCTTGAGTGAGAGGTGGCCGGCAGCCTAGAGTGAGCAGCGGCCAGCGGGCTTGCGGCAACCACATGTGACGACCCCAGGCTGGACTCCGCTTCGTCCACGGTGGTGAAAGCCGATCCGGCGATTCACAGCACGAAGTTGATGTATTTCCTCAGCGACCAGCACGGATCAGCTCCAGGCATGACAAAGCGGATATCGTCCTCTTTTGGAAGACCAAACAAAGTAGTTTCGCTTTCACAACGAAGCACACAGCGCCTTCACGACATGGCGGCGGCGGCAACAACAATACTACAGCGAGAATAAAAGCTAAGCCTTCTTTCTTTGCGTGAACATTTGGGCGGCGTTATGCAAATCTTCCCAGATCATGACGTAGACATGTGGTTGACTCATGTGGTTGACTCTTAACTTTTATAAAGAATATCTCTTTGGATTTGAGACTTTAGTCTTTGCAACTTTACAGATCTTCTTTATGCACCAAGAGCTTGTAACACTCCAAAGATAACTGGATCATGAAGTTGGTTGCTTAAAATTGTATAAAAATTTGGGGATCAGCTTTATGATGAATCCCTGAATGTATGAGGCTGTGATGATATTGAACTAATATGTCTATATTGTAGCTTTTACTTATGCAGGTTTTTAAGACATGCCATAGGACAAACCCAAGACATGGCTAAAGAGGAAGATTGCTTTTACGGATTCAAGAGATGGTAAGGAGAGAAGGGCAAAATCCCAATTGGACACAGTCCTCGTCCTCGAAGGACCTTTTACAAATTTGCAATTGGATTTCATTTCTCTACTCTCCGATCACGGGTATAAATATGTACTCGTCATTGTCTGTAAATTATCACGATGGGTAGAGGCTTTTCTGCTACGTACAGCTACAGCTGAAAAGGTTGCCGAAGTTTTGCTCAGAGAGATTTTTCCCAGGTGGGGAATTTTTGAGTCACTGGACAGTGTCCAAGGAACTCATATTACAGGGAAGGTTTTGAAACCCTGTATGAAAATTCTGGGCGTGAAACAAAAATTCCATATTCCGTATAGACCTCAATCGAGCGGAAGTGTGGAAGCGCAAAATGGCTTTACGAGCAAAATTGAGCGAGTATGATGGTGGATGGTTTCGACACCTACCAGCAGAATAAAAATAAAATGAGAAACAAAACAAACAGAATAAAATAAATAATAATAATACTAATAATAAATAAAACTGAAAAGAAAAAAACATTTAGAATAACAGAATAAAAACCAAAGATTTAATAAAAAAGAAACAAAAGAATAACAGAAAAAAATATAATACAGTAGAACCAAGAAACAGAACAGAAAATAACAAAAGAATAGAATAACTATGAAAAAAGAAACAGAAAAAAATAATGAAGAAATAAAAATAAAAACGAACAGATCAAGAAATAGAACCGTTTACAAACAGACATTACAAACTGCAGCCCTGTGGTGGTCTTATAGTATCAGATTCACCTGCAAAGGTGCAAAGTCTCACCTGTGATCTTGGCGGCCTTCTCCTCCTGGTTCACTCTGTTCTCCTCATCTTCCTCATTCTCTTCCTCAAAATCATCCAGATTACCAATATCAGCCTGCTTCATGCTCATCAGACTGGCCAGACTCTGCATATCTTCATCACTACACACAGAACGAGAAAGAAATAAAAGCACAATATTTTTGATGAAATCATTCATAGATGAGACACAGTACCCAGTTTTTGCATTTTCTGCACTCATTTTGAGGCTAAATGGATTTGAAATGGATTTAAATACAGTAAAATTGAGAATGGATTGAGAACCGTTCACTTATTTCCTGATAACACCTTCCCCAGATTTGAATAAAACACTGACAACTGTTAGTAAAGAGTGAAAATGGCCTTCCATTCACTGTGCTTTTGTGCAAAAAGCATTTTGTTATACTGAAGGAGATGGACTGAAGAAGAGAAGAAAGCCAGGTTGACAGAGAGAGTGAGCGAAAGATGAACGTGTAAACGAAATGCCCTTCATGGTCCTGCTCATAAGAGACAGTGCAATACGGACATGCATTCCAGCCAGGGCATTCACAAGCATGGCGAGATAACGCTCCAGGATTAACTCCCTCACTCCCTCCCAATGTCCCCGTCTTCTCCTTCTCTCTGTCTATCTCACACTTCTTTATGGACGCGGTCCAGTCTTTCTTTGGCAGGCATGGAGCTTATTTGAACTTATGTAATGGGGTTTATTTGTGTGCTGTTGACATCATTCCCATGGGTTAAGAGCGGTTACACTTCCGCCGCATAACCTCTGTCACACACACGCCACAAAAGCCACACAAACACACGTATCTCATATAGCACAACGGTGAAATCACATACACTCATACACGCTTCTTGCTTCCTTTATTTAGAGGCAGGCAGATATCAGAAAGAAAGAAAAAAGAGGGAATCGTGGATATTGCAAGACGAGTGAAGGAAAAATATTTACAAACTCCGGGCCAGTGGCTGGAAATATTCCATCTGACTTGTTTGTTGTGACGTGCATGTCAAAAAGCAACAGCTCACGTCTGGGGCGACAGGATTTGATTTATTTTAGTGTACGCCAGGAGAACGTGAGGTACAGCCTTAAATTTGTGTTTCCTGATATTTTCTGAACAACAGTACCCAGGGTACAACATTTGCATTCTGGCAAGCAAAGAGAATAGAAATAATAGAAAACATTCAAATGGAAATAATTCTATTTATATATTCTACTCTATTTTCTATAATAATAGAAATAAATATTCATTTATAGTAATCGAAATTTGATTGCCACAATTTCTTCTGACCAATGAACTGTATTTTAATGACAAACTAAAAGAAGATCACTCAAAGTGGCAATCACAGAATCATATTAGATCTTGGATTGCATGTTCTTAAAGCATGAACACTCTGTAGTATGAACACTACCGCTCCATACTATATCTGGCATGTTGGCCATGTGACCTACTACATTAGTCATTAGCCTCAATGGATAGTAATGCGTCCATTGGAAGCATACCTACAAAAAAATCGGAGTATTTAAGCCACAGTCACACTAGACTTTGAGCATGCAAAATTTATTTGTACACTGCAACAGTCGTGATATGACATCACGCTCCACAGCATCTTTTTAAAAACTTAAATTCAACACGTAACATAATAATACATGTAAAAACTTACAATCTACTCCATTTTCCTGCAGCAGTGCAGTTTTAAATTTAAGTTCGTTTAATTCCACTATGAGGTCATGCTTTGACATATTGATCTGCTCATTCACATGATACGAATTCGCAGGTCAGAGTTCACCAAGCCTACTGTAAACTTAGGAACGCTATACTACTCATTTAGCTATACTACTCATATGACATATTGCTTTTTGCATACTCTTAGTGGATAAGAAGGAATATTCGTACTAAACAAGTGCATATTTGTACTAAATTAATAGTATCAGGCTCTCTCTATGAAACTCAACCTGTCAAAATCTTAAAGATCATGATTTTTGGAGGGGGAAAAAAGTCATTTTTGTCAAGTTCTTCAAAAAAAAAAAAAATACTTTATATCAAAGATAAAGCTCTTATATTATTTAGCCAAATACTAAATTAATTATACCCATTCAGATCAATTGGCAGAACGAATGAGCATATATGTGTATAAAAGGCCTCTAATTCCCACACTGGCAAGAACATTCCAGAGAGAGAAAGAGAGAACAACCTCACTGGGGTGCATATGAAGACAGGATGAATTCATAGAGGGAGAGGAAGAGAGGAAGGGATGAGAGTGGGAGAGATCCAGGGAAAGGAATGCTGGGAATGTCAGGTATTGTCACTCCCTGTAACTGAGGCAAAAAAAGAAAGAAATGCACAGAGAGAAAAGGAATAAGAGCTTAATTTGAAGTGGCAGCATTCCTTCAGGGTGGGTGTAGTCATCTGGTTCTAGATGGTGTAGTGGGCTGCTCTTACGTGGCTTTGCCCTCTCGCAGAAAGATGCAGGACAGGGAGAACTGCAGTGTTGCTGAAACCACTTTCTTGGACAGCGGCTTGAACTTGAGCTTGACGTCTGTCTGTGTGGGCATGGCACTGGCATACTGCTTCATGTTAATGCAGCTGGTGGCCAGCGCTTTCCGACGACCCGACGGCGATTCCTAAAATAACACACACACAAAAAACAGAGAGATGCTTAAATACTTCTTAAGCTGCAAAAATATTTTTTTTTACAAATTTACTACAATTGCTAACAACACAATACAATACAAAAAACACAGATAAACTGACATCAGTAAGTTTTTAACAGTTTCAAACTCTAAGGATTTGCATATGACAAAATAGCCCTATGGTGCTTTACTAAGAAAAAAAAACAATCAAAAAGAATGAATGAATGTTGCTAATCCTTAGTTACACTTACTGGTAAAATCGTCACCTGTTTTAACATGTTCAAAGCCCACACACACACTCACACCGGGGGAATCCGGCACTCCAGGAGCATGTGCATACAAGTTTATATAGACTGTCTCAATGGAGTATAAACTCTGAACAGAATGATAAAAATGATAGCAAATAGAGCGACACTGAATTCTCTATGGTGAGATAAAGCTTCACTTTGATAACATCATGTCAACAACTTTTCAAACAAAGAAAGGTCACATTGAAAGTAAAAGGCGTTCATTTGCCTAAATCATTTAAATAATCAAACTCGGTATTAGTTCATCACCTCTAAAACCAGCAGTGTAAACATACCCAGTCATAATGGTCAATGGCACCCCCTGTAGGTAAAAGGACTGGAATATTCTAAAGGGATTAGAAAGGAAAACTGAACTGGCTATTATTCTGCTCTCCAATTCATTGGATTTGTTTATGGTTAGTGAAGTCTAGTAAACATCAATTCTGATATCTCAGGTTATGGATTCAGATTGTGTTTAAAAATATATATAATGATAATGGTTTTTAAAAAAAATACGAGAGGAAAAGGGTTTGACACCAGCCATGTGCCAAAATGATTTTAGGGCGACAATATCTAAGAAAAAACGGAACAAAACAAAACACTGGGCCACCTGCACACTTTCCATTTGCCAGATAGGTTGGAAACACAGTTGGAGACATTTCCTGACCTGCCTCCTCTTATTTAACAAAGCCAAATAAATATCATCACTTTTATTGTTTGTTCTTGAGGCATTTTCTCAGCTTGCTGACTAAGTATCAGCAATTTCCTCCCGGATGAAAGTACCACGCTCAACCTGTGAAACATGTTTTGACACCATCACACAGGCCACAGTGATCGGCAATACAGAAAAATATCAATAAAGAGCCCTTTGATGATACTCAATACATATCTAAATATGGCTTAAATTATTTTTTAATTAGAGGAACATTTTAATAAAACAGTCAGTATATTTAATAATTAATGCAAGAAGTAAAATACTGTAAAAGTTAAAGATCATCAGTTTCCCCAGTTAATTTCACCAATATTAATACCTATTAATAATATTGCAATATTAATCAACAAATTGTTACGAAAACATTTGACACTAATACATTCACTTGTTAACATCTAAATACAAATTAAAGTACAGAGAAAGAAAGGGAGGGATAAGAGAAAACTTTTAAATCCATTTAGAAAACTAATAATTTGTTATAATCATATAAAAGCTATTTTAATCTACCAATTAATTTTTTTTCATAATTGAATCATTTAATTAGTATATACAAAACAAATGTTTAATATAGAGCATTCTTTTATGAACATATTTGAGTGAAAATGCAACTATTCACTGAATCAGAATCATGAACTGTTTAAAAAAAATCAATTCACCTAAACTGACAGTTCGAACACTGGAAATGACTCAAAGAAACGTAATGGTCTAATTATTTATTTTTTTCTCCGTCTCATTTACATTTTTAAACATTTACACTCTGTACAAGTTTCTTCTCTCGCTGTAAGCCATTATTTGGCTTTCTTTTCAGCAAGCACCTTTCATTTCAAGCTTTCTCTATGGGCGAGATATAAGTCATACAAGGCCTATTTTTCTGTCTTTTATGAGATTTTTCTGTCTCTTCACTTTTATCTCATCAGGCCTGTTGCGCAGAGTAAACCAAAACAAAATGAGCAGAGAGAGAAATGAAGGCCCCGTGTATAACCTCTCAAAGAGCCTGCATTCATACACTTGCCTGTGCGCATATGTGGAGTGACTACATATAGATCTCCAGATAGAAATCTTGCTCGCAGGCGCACGAGTTTGCACGTATCAGTGGTCCCGTAGGTAAAGAGAAGCCCTTATCAAAGCAGTCTCAGGAAGACTGAGACGCAGAGAGCTGAAGAGTGACTATTTTCGCCTCAGAAATGCCTCAATACAGCTCCATACACAGGACACAAGGGCAGCACACACTGATCCTTCTTACGGTTTGCTGAAGGTGATTAATCTGACCAAACGGCATTGACGAAGAACACCCCACGTGCCGGTGGCTGAAACCCAATCAAAACAACAGTGCCACCTGCCAATCTCGCATACAGACAAATTACCCACAATCCCCCACTCCAGCTGGGACGGGAGATGGTCCTCTGCGACTCCTTCAGTAAATGAAAACGATAAAAGGGAGAAAAAAAACCTGCGTCTAAGATTCAAAACCGCTCGCCGACGAAGCCACTTGACATTTGTGTTGACATTTGAGCCCCTGTTGAATCGGTCGGAAATACAGCATGTCATCCCTGAAGAATCCAGCGCTCCAAAGCGTGTCTTATCGCTGAGATTATGCACTGGCATTATACCGAGCTAATAGTGCATGTAGGTCCTTTATGAATGAATTTCAAAATGCATCAAACACTTAAGAAGGATTTAGTCCTTCTCCGAAAAAATACTTAAGAATATGCAAATATGCAGGGAAGAATTAGGTTTAACAGATTTGACGAGCGCAAACAATGAGGGTGTTCTTTTCCCTGGCTGCCGGTGTCAATCAGAACCCCAGATTACCTTCCAGGGTTATGACAATGTGTAAAATGAAAAGAGACAATAAGACACTTTTAATTTATCACAGGGATATGACTATCAATACGCAGCTATTGTACCCACAGAATTGCTAAATACCTGGCGGAGAGGGGAGATGAAGGTGCCAGGGTGGCTGACTGCTGCCCCCTGCTGCTCCCTTAAGGAGCATATCACCCTACACACACACACACACACCAACATAGACTCTTCTCTTTCTGAGAGAAGAGTGTCAAACTGTAGTGTTTAAAAATTTAAAATGCATTAAACATCAGTGAGCAGATACATATTTAAAATAAATCAATGTGTCCACGAGAACAACATTTTTCTAATTAATAACAGACAAAAATATTAGATTATATTGAGATTATCAACATATGCCAGCAGTCTCATCAATGAATAAACATTTTAGATTTTTAGTCAATTTTGACTACATATTGTGGAAAACGTTAACTTTACGTATGTTTTATTAAAGTTTTGTGTATATCCTGCAAAATAACTTTAAACCACCGTCACCATTTAATCCCAAAGCAGAGACGTTTAAACCAAAATGTCAGAAAGTGTTTTGCTGATTACATTATTAGCATTGTGCGATTGTATTAAGTTAAAGAAAACATACAAACACACTCTATTAGTTAACTAAAGTTAGGTAACTGTATTAGTTAGTCAAAATATTAACAAATACTATAATGCTATACTAATAATCAGTGTTGGGGGTACATTACAAGTAACGCAAGTTACGTAATCAAATTACTTTTTTCAAGTAACTAGTAAAGTAACGCATTACTTTTTAATTTACAAGAGAATATCGGAGTTACTTTTTCAAATAAGTAACGCAAGTTACTTTTTTTTCAATTTATTGACTGACAGCTCTCCTGTTCCCATGTTGAGAGAAATCAGAAAATGTTACTGTAGTTCAAAATAAATATGAATATGCATTAATTCATCTCACTCACTCACAAAAAAAAAAACAGATTCAGTATTCCTCAAAATGAACAAAAATAATGCAACTTAGAATATGACGCAAATCTGCAATAGTTAAATGTTAAACATCACAAATATCCTTTATGTATTTAATCCCATTCTATTAACCAATGTCTTTGCTTCTGACTTCGATGATCCAGTTCAACCGTACTAATAAGCACAAATTACTCTAGACAAACATTTGTGTGTCTTTTTTTATTGCTGAAGTGTGTTGAAATGTCGTCTTCTGCATTCTACTGTACGGACGTAAATGTACTTTCCCTTCAGCCTGAGGCTTATTCATTTCACTTTTGGTGTGAAACGGCTTTTATATATTTGCCAAAAATAGAACTTTTTTATTTTAAAAACAAACAAGCAAGCCCTGTCCAGATTTAAAAAGTAATGCAAAAGTAACGTAACGCATTACTTTCCATAAAAAGTAACTAAGTAACGTAATTAGTTACTTTTTTATGGAGTAACGCAATATTGTAATGCATTACTTTTAAAAGTAACTTTCCCCAACACTGCTAATAATACTGTACTATGACAGTATATAAATCCTACTAAAACAACAATACAATATGTGCAGTTCAATGTCTACATTGCAATTCTGTATACAAATTCAAATGGCAAGCCTATAGAAATTATATATAAAATGCAACTATTTACAACAATGAAAATGATTTTTGCCCACCTCCAGTTGACATGTTCGCCATTTTCTGAAAACACAACACCAATAACTGTAAAACAAGATATTAATAATGCTGTAATAAATGATTAGAAACATTACTCTGGATGACGTCCATGGTGCCATGGCATGTTTGGGTTTACAGTTTTCCCAGTGTATCATGGACATGTTTGCCTGTGACCTGTGCTTAAATGTTTGTTTTGTTAACACAATGATAATCCAACACCGTGACTGAGAGGATAACAGCCATTATACTTCAAATGACGACTATATTCAAGATTTCCCATCTGCATGTATAAGTGTGTGTAATTGTGTGTCCCTGTTAGAGGAGAACACCACCAAACCCCTGCAGGCTCTCACACCTAAAGCGAACCTCAAACTTCCTTTGACTGACATTTCCAGAAAGCCTGAGGAAGAAAGGGGTGCGACCGGGAGCTTCATCCACTTTAGGGTGTGTATGTGTGTAGTGTTTAGGCGGGTGGCAGTCCCAGCTGTCCCAGTATTGATCCACAGCTGGTGCCAGTATGGGGGGTGTGGGTCAGGGCTGTGGGGTTTCCTTCCCAACACACACACACACACACACACACACAGAGCAGAGGAAGAGGACGAGAAGGAGTAATGCTAGGTAAAAAAAAAAAGGACAACTTCTGATTCCGATTCAAGTCAGAATTTTAGTATTTTAACTTTTGACTGTTAATTCATTCCCAAATATTGGCTTACAGAACCGGTTCTCGGTTCCCAACCCGAGATGATCCCTGAGGGGATCAGAAATGTAGCTCTATAAAAAAAAATTATCAACATTGAGGGTGTTTATCAAAGAAATGGGCCACAATAGGCTTTTCCATCAATAAATGCCAGTTGCGAGTTTCTGCATGAACGCAGAGCCGAATATAAATATATAAAGGAAGAGACAAAGAGGGAGAGGACGGATGAAACATTTTCAGTTGGCATCACCCAAGGCCTATTTCTGTCTGTCATCACTCATCTGTTGTGATTCAAATGTGATTTCCCCAAATCGTCATTGAGTGGCGCTCACACACACACAGATTAGGGGTAGTGTCATTATTTGTGGGAATTGTTATTGAGGGTAGGGCCGGTGGCTGGGGGATTGCCATTGTTCCAGCTGAACATAAAAGACGTGCAAAGCCAACAGACCAAGACTTATGGAAATCAAAAATAATACCAGCCACCAAAATAATAAAAGAGCCCAAAACAATACCAGCCTATTATAAAAGAGAGGAAGAGAAGATGCCAGCTTAATACCTTCATAGAGAGAGTGAAATCACAAAAAGCTGTGCTCAAATACTGGAGCTGTTGTTTCTGCAGCATACCCACGCTGGGACACCGCCTGGTGCCTATGAACGCACAAAACAACAACAATAGACAACAGAAAATAAATCTCTCCCCGCAACCCACCAAACCCTGTGACCTACAGCCTCTTTCAGGCTCTCCAATGAAGGACAAGCATCCGCTGCCAAAATGACTCTTAAACATCACATACACGAGGCCCGTGAAAGATCGGAAAACTCAACTTAAGAGGTTCAAAAAGAGTGTGAAGTTTTCAAATAAAAAAAAAGACTTTAGCAGCCTGCCTATTTCTTTCTCTCTCTGTGTGTTTATTGGCATGACAATAGGGATGTGCAATTAATCGCATGCGATTGTCATGCGCATCTCGTCAGTAAAGCCGGTTCCGTGATTGGTAGTAAATCGCCATCACCTGCTTTCAGATGGAGCGGCATTTAATACACAGAGCCGTAGTTCACTGACAAGCTAGGCGATATCGCGTTCCTAATCGAATGCGATTCATTCTCTCGGATTTCATCAAAATATCTTAATTTGTGTTTCGAAAATGAACAAAGGTCTTACGAGTTTGGAACAACATTATGGTGAGTAACGTTTTTGGGTGAACTATCCCTTTAATAGTTAGTTAATAGTGAGAACTGGGCCTTAAAATAAAATGCGACCAATAATGATATAATAAAGTAATGAGTAAAAAAAAAAAGTAAAGTTAAAAAAAAAAAAAAAAAAAAAAAAAAAAAAAAAAAAAAAAAATGGCCACATTTTAAAGTCACAAAGCCCATTCCAAAAATTATTATTATTATTTTATAATTTAATTTATTTTTTTGCTCTGTCCCTCTCTCTTCCATCCTCTCAGTTATCAACTGTGGGCCAAAAAAAATACTGCTCTGTAAACACCTCCAGCACTGCAGCATTCCAGCACACACACAATGTACACCAGAGAGACAGGTAAGCACACATACACACACCAGAGAGACAGATTTATTGGATTAACACCCAACATCCCATTTTTAAAGGTGCCAGCTCATCAGTTTCCACCTCATATGACCACACACACACACAGCTGTAATTATATCGACAGCACTAACTTAAATTAATGCTCAGTGAGTCCATCACTGGTATAAAGGAGACAGTTATCAGTACTGGGTGGAAAAACGCTGAGTGTGTGTGTGCCTTCTGAGACAGTTACCCTGTTTGACAGAAGAAATCCATCATAATCAGTTATTTTATGTGCAGCACTTGCAGACTTTAGCCCATGAACTAACCACTGGATAACACTATTTTATAGCCGATAAGGGGAATTAGATGTGTGTGTAATTTCCAGAGAGCCAATTGCCACAACATTTAAGCCAGTGACAGTTAAATTCTACAACAGGTTTATCATGACCAGCTAAGCTCACTTTCTCACTGTCAGGTTAGGAGATGAAAAATGGATAGGAGAAATCACAATCACAATATGCATTGCCGAGTGAATTGACAAAGCGACTTTGGTTTTGTTCAACACACAACATTCAGAGTCTTTAATAATCAATCTGCGAGCTCTCCGAGTCTGAAGGAATCTCAGGATCAGAGCTGCTGTAAGAGCTTCTGTCATGCTGTCGTAAAGCAGGTTCTATGGCAGTACCGTCCCACAGGCTTTGAGGGTCGTATCGGTGCTGGCTCTTGAGTTTTAAGCCGTTTAAGACTGACATAATAGGTTTAATCCATCACACCATAGTTTTAAAAGAGTTTAAGTAACAGAAGATACTTTACAGAGTACCTGCCTGAATCAAATTATGCTAAAACAGACGTCATCCCTCTTTTCTTTTCATGCATATACACTACTGTTCAAAAGTTTGTATTTTTACATCATCTGTTCACCAAGGCTGCATTTATTTGAACAAAAATACAGCAAAAGCAGTAAAACTAACTGTTTTATATTTAAATAAATCTTAAAAAGTAATTTATTCCTTTGATGGCAAAGCTGAATTTTCAGCAGTCATTCTAATATGCTGGTTTGACACCAGAAAGATTTCTTATCAATGTTGAAAACAGATGAGCAACTTCTGCTCTAAATTTTTGTGGAAACTGTGATACATTTTCTTCAGGATTCCTTGATGAATAGAAAGTTTTAAAATAACAGCATTTTTTTGTTGTTGTTGAAACAAATCATTTTTGTAACAATGCAAAAGTCTATACTGGCCATCTTAGATCAATTTATTGTGTCTTAGCTGAATAAAAGTATTAATTTCTTTATTAAAAACTCTTACTGACTGCAAAACTTTTAAATGATGATATATATATATATAATGTTAGTATTTATACAAACACCAAAATCCATATTATATGGACAAAAAGAGCAATTAGTGTGCCGTGTATATTTCCATTTCAGAACATATTACAAATTCAACTCATACACACTCAAATTCATGTGAATGATTACAGGTTCTCTCTCTCCTGTTTTTTATTTTACTAATCCCATTTTTCTGTTTTCAGATGTCCATACAAGATACTGGATGAGAGTTGTGTGTTTGCATTTCCTGTAAGTGTTTCTGAAGGTGAATGACAGTGCGATTGTTCCACAGCTCTAATTCGCTTTATCATGCTAGACGTCCGTTTTTCACGAACCGAAACTAGCAAACCAAACAAAACAAAAACAGACAGGCGAAGTAATGGTAGCTGAAAACCCCAAAAAAACAGAGGGATTAAAACGCTTTAAAAATCACTTTTTTCAACTGCATCGACCGAAACATTCAACGGCCATGAGTCACTCGCAGATGTTTAATACACTCCAGTGCTTTAACCCTAAAAGAGCGGATTACATTTGAGAAAGTATGCAAAGAGAGATCGGACGTTTTAGACCACATTAGCATCATGTTTCCAGTGTTGATATCATTGAATCTAACGATACTAATGATCTGACTGGTATCTGACTATAACCACGCAGTTGGGGATGGGGATGGTATTGTAAGTGCAATCGGAGATAGCAATCTGGAGAAAGAGAGAGGGGGAACACCTAGGTCAAGCTTGTGGATAAATATTTGTCTTTGAGGAATATTTTTCAGAGCCACTAAGATCTGTCTCCATCAGCAGGCACCATCTTAAGAAGAAAGAGAAAAATAAATACGGCAGAGATGCGGGGAAAGAGATAGAGAGGGAGGGACAGACGCAGAATGAAGGGAGATAAAAAGAAATGTGAAGGCAGGCAGGTGAGGAAGGATGGACAACAGTCTTAAAAAAAGAAAGAAAAAACTGTGGACAAAGAATGAAGAACCAGTGACATACAAACACAAACACTGAAGAAAAGTGTGTTCATCTGATGTTACAGCTCTAAGCCCAAATAATAACAAAGCAGTACAGAAATGCAGCATACACGCATACACACACACACACACACACACACACACAGAGAGTGTCCTGAGAGAGTCTGTGTTCAGCAGTGTGACCTCAGAACTGAGAAACAGATTAACACATGTGTGCATGTTTATTCCTGCTTCCATCTCACAGTAGAGGGGCAAAACAAAGAGTGTTTCTGTTTTGGATATATTTGTTTGTGTATATGTGTGAGGTGGGCTTAGAGTCGACTGTGACCTTGCCTTACATCTGATCTCCATCCCTGTTAAGAATCCTGTTAATCTGACTGTCAAACACACACATACAGACTCCGAAATGAACTCTCACAACTGTCCTTGCTGAGTGAACTGAAAACATTTACCAGCCATAAAAAATAGTACATGGCGTAATTTTTGTACAAAAAAGGGGGGAAAACTTGTAGTTTGATATACACACTACTGTTCAGTTTTTTTTTTTAATAAATACTTTTATGCAGCAAGGATGCATTAAATTAATCAAAATTGACAGTAAAGATATTTATAATGTTACAGAAGATTTCAATTTCAAATAAATGCTGTTCTTTTGAATTTCCTTTTCATAAAATAATTCTGAAAAAAAATTATCACTGTTTCCACAAAAATATTAAGCTGCACAACTGTTTTCAACACTGATATTAGTAAGAGATGTTTCTTGAGTGATCATGTGACACTCAAGACTGCAGTAATGGATGCTGAAAATTCACATTACATTATAAAATATATTAAAATAACAAAACAAATATTTGAAAATGTAATGTGTAAGAACATTACATTTACAGTACATTTGATCAAATATACTCACAAATATACAATATACAAACAAAATCTTTGTTAAGACTGAAGACTGCTGCCTTTCAAAAACATTAAACCATACCAACCCCAAACTTTTGAACAGTAGTGTATAAAATACAAAAAACTAAAAATACAACTTGCTTATCCCCTTTTAAACTTCTAGAGCACTTGAGCACACACAAAATTCTGTATACATACACACATACCATGAAATGGTAGATCAATATCTGTACCTAATGCTCTCAGTGTCGCTGTTGGTTATTGCATAAACAAAGTTTGTTTTACTCTGCATCAACAAGAAACCAGCAGCAGAATTTCTTTAAAGGTTCAGAAGAAGGTTGGAATTGAGTGATGGCCACTTAATCCTGGAAAACTGTTAAAATCATACTTTTCTGTTAAAATCGTAGGTTGATTAGCAAACTTGCTATTGTTAGTTGAAGACACAACAACCTAAATGTGTCTTTACTGGGATGCATTAAACACTTCCCAAGACCATCATAAATGGCATCTTCCACTTTTCCACATCTTCCAACAAAAAATTATGACTGAAAAAATTAAAGGGGTCATCTGATGCGATTTAAATTTTTCCTTTCTTTTTGGAGTGTTACAAGCTCTTGGTGCATATAGAAGATCTGTAAAGTTGCAAAGACTATTAGAGATATTCTTCATAAAAGTTAAGAGTCAACCACGCCTACCTAAAACGGCTCGTTCTAACACACCCCCACATGTCTACGTCATGATTTGGGAAGATTTGCATAACGCCGCCCAAATGTTCACGCAAAGAAAGAAGGCGTAACTTTATTCTGGCTGTATTATTGTTGTTGCCGCCGCCGCCATGTCGTGAAGGCACTGTGTGTTTCGTTGTGAAAGCGAAACTACTTAGTTTGACCTTCCAAAAGAGGACGATATCTGGTTCCTCATGCCTAGAGCTGATCCGTGCTGGTCGCTGAGGGAATACATCAACTTCGCGCTGTGGATCGCTGGATCGGCTTTCACGTGGACGAAGCGGAGTCCAGCCCGAGGTCGTCACATGTGGTTGCCGCAAGCCCGCCGGCCGCACCGTTCTTAAGCCTGCCGGCCATTCCTCACTCAAGACCGCCATCGCTCACTCTAGGCCGCCGTGTGTGATGCTGTGCGTTTCGTTGTGAAAGCGAAACTACTTTGTTTGGTCTTCCAAAAGAGGACACGATTACAAATCAGTGGTTAAGTTGTATTTACAACACCGTTCCAGAACAGTTCAACCCAAATATTCAGATGTGTGCAACGCATTTTATGGAGGACTGTTTCCTGATCCTGGTAGAGTAGACTACAATGCCGGCTGTTCTGACTCACAGACTGTAAGTAAGTTTTTTATATTTAAAGGATTTGCAACTGATGATTCAAATGCGAGTTTTGAGCAGTGTAGAGTAGCGCTTGTTTTTTGTCATTTCTCCAATCACAAATGCAGACATGGTTTTATGTTTACGCGGCGCGATGCAACGCAACGCGTAAAAAGACAGTATAAGTCATTATAATCCGTAATTATGTCCCCACTGGATGCAACAAATGCCTCGTTTATATTGGATTTGAATGTTTTTGTCTCGTCACTCCGGCCGGACAGGGCATCACAATATGGTAAGGGGCGTAACATTTCCGTCACACGCTTGAGTTTCGGCCAATCACAACGCACTGGATAGCTGGCCAATCACAGCACACCTCGCTTTTCAGAGCGATGAGCTTTGTAAAAATCGACACGTTTCAGAAAGGCGGGGCATAGAGGAGAAACAATAATGTACAGTATGTGGAAAATAATGTGGTTTTTTTACCTTAAAACGCATAAACACATTTCATTACACCAAATACACAAAATAATGTTCTTTTTAGCAACATATGATCCCTTTAATAGGACCATTTAACATTTACAAAAACTTTCGCATCCCTATTTTTACATTTAGATTACCTCATTCAACAACACTACATTACAAATTAATATTTAAAAGCACTAACAATCTAATGAAAATGTTCAAAGTAATATTTAGCAAAACTCAAAATATAAATTTTATTCTGTACATTATAATGCCTGAATTTACTTGGAGAATTTAAAACAATTAGTTTTAGTTTAAGCATTTTATCCTTAATTTATGTAGACAATTTTTTAAATCTACTATTTATAAGTTAGCATTCACAACATGAAATCAAATGTTGGTGCATCCCTGGATTTGACCAAAATGAAAATTCAACTCAAACTTAAACTACAGACCATCTTGAGCAAACTAAATGGGGACACATTCACTAAAAATAAAATAAATCCTCTATAAGAGCGCACAGATTAATATCCCATTTAAAGTGAAATCCATGTGCGTCTGAGGCTCTGATCTGACAAAATTACACAAAGCAAAGCAGCAATAAAAGTTGAGAGCCAGTTACATTCAGTTCAGATTAATCCATAGAGAGACAGACAAACTTTTCTATTTCATTCTCCACACCAGCTTTGCTCAGCATGCCTGGCTGGGTGGCTGAATTATTCTGTGTGATCTCCAGAGAAGCGCAGGACCAGGGGCAGCGTGAGGACCAGTAGCCCACGTAATGTGCTCCTGACGCAGATGCAGCCGCGGCGAGGACCCCTGGGTAGAGGACAACTGATGTGGAAATGACTTTAAATGTTTTGGACGAAGTCCACAAAAGGCAGCAGATCATCAGAAAGAGAGAGAGAAAGAAAAAGAAAGAGAAAGAAAAGAATAAAAAAAGAATGATGAAACAATAGAGCAGAAGCAAGATCAATCAATGTTTGAACCACAGGAAGTGAATCATTCATTTTATCTTGAAATGTACACATTTACTTCACATTGTTTCATCTTTCCTCTTATTCCTGCTTTCTAATCCAGGACTTGTGAACATAACCTATTTGTAGTCAGTCACATTCTGCCCTCTAGTGGCTGGAGGAGGAAATGAGCAAGAAATAGTTCATTTCTACTCCAATATGAAAATTTGAGGACTCTTCAACACTTTCCATACAGGAACAGTTCACAGAGTAAATGATGACAGAATTTTGGAATACTCCTCGTACAACTCTGCTTTTCCATTATCCATTTTTCCATTATGCACCTTATAAGAAACTTCACAGATAAATTCAGAATGAGACTACATTCTTGCTAGTCTGCAATTTTGGTAAGTAGCATGACTCCAGTTGGGAAAAAATGGAAAACAACAATTTCCACAAATTCAAAACTACAGATACAACTCTGCAAGTTTAAACTCAGAGTTAAACAGAATACAATACTGATATGAGGAATAAAGACTGCAATAGCTGGAAATGCTGCCATTGTTCTCTCTCAAACACACACACAAATACACACAGAGAATGCGGTGCCAAATAGGGCAGCTCAAGGAGCTTTCATGTCAGTCTCTCTTGGAATCCTCTCTTCTCCTCTCCCGCCTTTATACACCTCTCTTTCTATCCCTCTCTCATTCTTTCTTCTGTTTTCCTTAGTTTCTCACAGCAGGCAGGAGCACAGGGCAGAATGAACCAGTGTGTAGAGCAAAAATTTGTATTTTTTTCGATTGTCAAAGCTCAAGAAGAAAAGGAAAAAAATGATGCGTCATGATGATAATTGCATTACTTCAAACATGCTACAGATGAAAATATGATACTGTATTTTTGCTGATAAATCTTTTATATGTGTGAAAATACATATGTGTGATGTGTCTTTTATATGTGTGAAAGATATGTCATCATTTACTCCTCATGACTGTATGACATTCTTCTGTGGAACAAAAAAGAATTTTAAAAGATTTTGAAAAATGTTCAAACTCCAAGTTAAAACTGGTTGGTTAACAACATTCTTCAAAATATCTTTTGTATTCCACAGAAGGAAGAAATACATAGAGGTTTGGAACAGAAATATGAGGAACTATCCATTAATTGTTCAAACATTTTTCAAAATGCTTAAAATGTGGTTTAAAGTTTAGTCTGTGACAGTCTGACATTTTCTATAATTTTTCTGTCATTTTGTACTGTTATCATCAATTAAAATGTCAGGAAAAAAAATGAACTAAACAACTGCAAAAATGCAAGTTAGAGAGAAAGAGAGAGAGAGCGAGAGAGAGAGTCTGTGGGAGATGGGAGTGTTTATGTTTGTGGAAGGAGGAATTCAGTTAGTTTGTGGAAACCTGGTGTATGTGGATCTCTTCTAATCTCAATGCTGGTGTCAGATGACAGGCATGTCTTTGATCAGTCTGTTATTAGAGAGGTGTGTATGGACAAGAGGAATTCAGATATTATGCTTTGTGTTCTCACTCTCCCCTCAACCATTCCCCATCTGCATGCACATAACACATAACAAAGGAATACCATTTCATCTATTAATCTCAAATCACAAATATAGTCATCGCACAAACAGAAATGTGTGTTTATGCTGATTAAGACATCTCAAGTGTGTGTAAAGTCTCTCATGAGAACAGAGGCATTAACAAGCTCTTGCCAGCAGAGACATTTACAATGGACCTGTGATGGGAGTTTATTATTGTGTGTTGATGTTTGTGCATGTGTCTGCTGAGCAGACACATGGATAGGACAGCCCTGTCTGGACCGATGCCCATGTTTGTGGATCCAAACAGCCTCTCTCCAGAGACACAGACAGATGCCATGTTAAGAATGGAAAACTAGTGTAGTGCAAAATATATACTGCATAACAGTTTAAAAAAATAAGGAAGAAAAAAAAAAGATTAGTCCGCAATTGTAAAAATACTTTAAATTGTAGTATTCTACATTGTTCTTAGCCAACCATTTGAAAGTTTTGGGTCTATAAGACTTTTTCCTTTTTGTTTTTGAAAGTCTCTTATGCTCAACAAAGCTGCATTTATTTAATCAAAATACTGTAAAACAATTACATTTTGAAATAGTAATACTATATTAATATTTTTAAAAAGTAATTTATTCCTGTGATGGCATGGCAAGGCTGAATTTTTATTACTCCAGTCTTCAGTGTCACATGATCCTTCAGAAATAATTCTAATACAGTGTTTCACCTGCCATTATATTAGGGGGGCTGCCCAAAAAGTTACGCCTTCTTTCTGTGTGTGAATATTTGGGCGGCGTTATGCAAATCTTCCCACATCGTGACGTAGATATGTGGGGGCGTGTTAGAACGAGCCATTTTAGGTAGGCGTGGTTGACTCTTAACTTTTATAAAGAATATCTCTTTGGATTTGAGACTATAGTCTTTGCAACTTTACAGATCTTCTTTATGCACCAAGAGCTTGTAATACTCCAAAGAGAAAGAAAAAATTGAAATCGCATCATATGACCCCTTTAAAGTTACCTTTACGATAGAACAGGTCTATACCTTGTTCTTTTTTAAACAAACTAAAAAGCCTTATGTTATTCATCTTATTTACACGACGGCATGTCATATCGATCTCTACGTTATGGTCGTGCTCTCTGTATCACGCACAGTGCTGATCATTCACTCCCCTCACCTACAATCCCTGCCAGCCCTGAAACTCGAACCCACGATCTTTGGGTTACAAGTCCGACTCTCTAACCATTAGGCCACGACTGCCCCAATCAATGCAATACAAGAGCATAAAAGCTGGTAATCTTCTAGAAGGCAAAAGTCACTTGGCAGGGGGAATTTGTTATATTTGCATTAAAACTGTGTGTACTGCTGAAATAACAGCTAGATCAGGCTCTGAAAAAAACAGCCAGACAAGTAACCTGCTTTTAAACTAAGACATGAAACAAATTAATCCAAATACTGAGCATCGCAGTTCAGCCAAACTACATAATCACTTGTCAAACCACATGAACAACTAAGGGTGAACAGGCACTACGTGACACAAACATATTCTGCCTCAAATCAGTCATTCTTCATTCTTGCGCTCTGAAACTGTAACAGTGTGATTACTGTATTTGAGCACTAGGTGTCAGGCTGCACATACTCAGCAGAACTCACTAGAACAACAAGAGCGTAATAAAAGCACTCACATTTTCAATGACAAAGGTCCACTCTTTGTCTTCAAACTCCTCTGCATGGGGATCCTGAAAAAACAGAATGTGGAAATGAATTAATGCCATACAAACTGAGACGAGGCTCATTAAAGTCTCAGAATAAAGCCTGTTTTTAGTGTCTTTTGTAGCAGAGATACTGGGCAAAAACAACTCCACAGATCAAATCAATCTCCATTTACTGATCAACAATAGGAATCAAAGCAATATCTGCATCCAGACGAAAGAGCTCAAAGTCCACTGATGCTGCAAATCAATTCATACACATATCACATACAGCCTAACACAGCAGTAAACTAACTCACTGCTTTGCTTTTGAGAGGCAAGGGTGTGTGCACTATGTATGTGTCAGTGGAGTTCAATTCATCCCTCACACTAAAGCACAAATACACCTTACAGTACAACATTGACAATACACATCAAGTGAAGACTCACAGATAGACCTACAGGTTTAAAGATAAACGGACTGTTAGAATAGAAGGAAAAAGGTTTCAGGACATCTGAGCATGACTGAGAGCAAGAACACACACAGGAACCAGGACTCGCAATCTTGAATTGGATTACCAGCAGTAAGAGGCTTGACCGCAATCTGACAGGTGTGTGTTTATGCAGGGGTGCTGTGTGTGTCTCATTTTCAGAACATCACTGTCCTCATATAAACCGTTCCAAACATGGTAGAGCAGACAGAAGGATAAACGATCTCCTGCTGCGTGTCTGGATTATTCTAGATTACTATATGTATCAGTTACCCAGGAACAGAGAAATGTCTGTGCCCCCAAAAAGGATTTTCTGTGGAGAATCACCACTGATAGAGCATTTCATCCAATGACTATACTTAAACTGTGTCCGGGAAACTAGCAAGAGAGCATCACAGAAACCATGCACAGATGCTCCATGTGTCTCTACATTTCTAGAACACACACACACTGCCTCCTGCCCTACAGCATCATGCTGTGTTTGACATGGAGCACTGAAGACAATCTGTTTTCAGTCATCTCTCACTCTGAAATAACGAAACACTTTCTCTTTATAATCTCTTCTATATTTCCATTCCTACTTGGACTTGTGCATTTCCTCTAGGCTAGTTGACATGCTCTACTGCAATTCTCTTTTCACATGATCTTATCAAAGTTTTTCATAATGGCTTTATGCTTCCTCATGGATGGGTCACAATGTTTCTTGAAATAACTTTTATTCAGCAAGGCTGCATAAATTGATCAAAAGTGACAGTAAAGACACTTATAAATGTTACAAAATATTTCCATTTCAAATAAATTGTTCTTTTTCATTCTTCCCATTCATCAAAGAGTCATTAAAAATATAATAGGCTATATATGATCAAATAATAAGTATCAATGTATCAACATGTATTAAATCTTAAATTATTAAATCTAACTGAATTTACTGTTTTAATTAAAAAAAACATTTGACATGAGAATTTGACATAAAAGATAGCACATACATTTAACAAGGTATAAAAAAATTACCTTACAAAGATTTTTAAAAAGGTGATTGGAAATCAATTACCGAATGAGAAAGTTAATTGTCACTGGTCAGAAGGTGCTCCTACATTTTTGACTCATTAAAATATATAGGCCTATATATATATATATTTTTTTTTTTTAATATTAATTTATTATACACACAGTGGAGGCCAAAATTATTACTAGTATTAGACACTAGTATTTTGACCAGCTAAAAAATGGTTTTAAGTTATTTCTATCGTTTGCTGTAGCGTGTCAGTCTGTCTGGAAAGACATGAAGAAACAGAACAAACTGAGACAGACTAAATCCAGAAGAACTGTGGCAACGTCTCCAATATGCTTCAAGAGACCTACCTGTAAAACTACCAGAAAAACTATGTGCAAGTGCGCCTAGGGCAAAAGCTTCTTTAAACACAAAGGAAGGTCACATCAAATGTTGATTTTTATTTAGTTAATAGAAGTTAATTGATAAAGAAAATTTATTTATGATATTTTTGACAGCATCCTCAACATCCATTTTACAGCATTTTTACTAGGGCTGCACGATTAATCGCATGCGATATTTAACGCGCATCTTGTCAAGTTAATGCTGCTCAATGTGAAAGCACGCAGGTGATGGAGATTTACCGCTGATTAAAGAACCGGCTTTACTGATAAGATGCGCGTTAAATATCGCTTGCGATTAATCGTGCAGCCCTAATTTTTACACAAGTGCCTAAAACTTTTAACAGTATGTTGCTTTGCCGGTAGGTTTCTTGAAGCATCTTGGAGACATTGCCACAGTTCTTCTGGATATATATATATATATATACTGCTGGTTGACAAAGGTCAATGAGCCAGATACCTGTTCAGTGTTTCTACAGCCAATGCCAGCTGACAAATACAATTATACAATTACTGCACTTCACAATCATTGAAACCATCTGAACCCTAAACACAAGCAGTATATGTTCAACAGAACTACATTACAGTACTGCAATCCCACCAGCATCCTGCCAGAAACAGAAAGAACCACACCTGTAACTCATTTCGTGGTTCATTTCTTATATTTCATATGTGCACTCTGTGTTCCCTAGGGTACAGTTCATTTCTCAGACCCATTACCACACAGATCCTTAAAGTCGGTCAGTTGTTTTAACTCAGATTTGTGGCTGCAGGTCATGCAGCTCTAGATACATTAAGATTTACTTTGCTTGCCAAAGTCTTTTGACTGCGCTTTCAAGGTCCATCTTAACTACTGTTCTCTACAAAAACCCTAATATGAAATTTTTCCATGATTGACATTCTTTGTAAATCTGGCAGGTGTCTGCTGATAGAAACCTGCCAACAACTGAAGTGTGAGTTATGAAGCCAAGACTGTCAAACCCTGCTCTGGGAATTTAAGACGGACAGGCTGCAGGTCTGCATCTTTGTTCACACCCTTTATTACAACAAGAACTGTATAAGACTTCCAAACGTAGCATGCAATACATTCCAAAGAGAAAGGACAAATTGAAATCGCATCATATGACCCCTTTAATAACTTTTGTAAATGTGCAAATCTAATTAAAATAAACAGCTCCTAAGCCAATTAAGGGTGCTTTCACACTTGGTTTGATTGCTTGGTCCGAACAAGAGTTCGATTGTTCCCCCCTCCCCCTGTTGTACTGTGTTCACATTATATTATTTGGGTCCGAACCGCGGTTCGTTTGCATCATCAAGCCAGCAGCTGTTTACCCCGTTGACGATGGCGCAGGAGAAGACGGCAAAATGCGTAGCATTGATCTCTTCAATTTTATATTTATGCTTTGAACCGTTAGTTTGGTTTCCAAAGCTTCAGTACATAATGGCACATACGTCTGCCTTACGAAGGTACTGAAAATGCTCTAAAGAACTCTGAAGGCAAACAGAAATTAGATATACAGCTCTCAGCGCATTAGTCACGCTCGTCAGGAAAGTGAGTGAAACACATTTTCATCAAATAATACGTCATTAATAGCGGTTCACTTCCTTGATTTGGTACCAGAGTACGTGAGCGGAGTGGAGCGGCAACAATTTCCCCTCCGCACTCCAAGCATTCAATAATCACTCCACTCCAGCTCCGCTCCGGGTTCATCATTTCCCGCTCCCGCTCCACTCCTCGCTCCACTGATCAGAAACACCGCTCCGCGGCTATATTATTTCACTATGCTTGAAAAATCAAAGTTCTGTTCAGAAATTATATATAAAAAAAGCATAATACAAGAAGAATAGTTTTAACATGGTTTATTGGAACACTACAATTAGCCCAAGTCCATATTAAATGACTGCTTAACTCGCTTAGCTTACTTGTCTGTGCAACGTCTACTATGGCGAAGCTGAGGGTAGTTACTTCAGAAACGGAAAGAATATGCTGTAACTTTTCCGTTTTTAAGCTGCTAAATCACAGGACAGCGTTGACCAAATTTTCTTCATTCCTGAATGTATGCGCGCGATCTGTACGTTACGTGTGAGCTTGTGTGTTCTGTCCGTGTGCAGCAATGTAGAAGCACATTAGTTTCGATCGGAGATTAACAAACTGTACAACTTACAACATGCTTTAACCTCCCGCACTCGTCCATCGCCATTTTAACCTTCATGTGATCCACATATCTTTCAAGCTAACTAATTATGTTTAATGCATGAGTTGGCATAATTTGTGCTCGTGACGGAGCAGTAGCGGAGCGTTCTCTTCAAAAAAATCTGCTCCTAGCTCCAGACAAAATCACGCCGCTCCACTCCTCGCTCCGCTCCCACTCCGCTCACATACTCCGTTTGGTACATTTGCGTCCACATCAGCAGCGAACTGTACCGGAGTTCACTTGAACCGTACCCCAGACCACCCCTTTTAAGTGGACCCGGGTACGGTTCGCAAGTGCGCACCCGAGTTCGGAAGACCAAACGTACTGAACTCAAACGACCCTGGGTGCACACCAAAAGTGCTAGTGTGAAAGCACCCTAAATGTTTCAGACTTTAAAATATTGATTTAAAAGAATTAGCAGAACTAAAACTTTAGGAAACCCTGATCTAAAATAGGCTTAGTTCTAAAAGGTCTTAACAATTTGGAAACTGGGCTTGTCTGTAGGATTAAAATGGAGCTGAATGTAAATGTAATGTAGATCTACAACATTACCCAAGTATTCTTTCTCCATTACAGAAATGCCATTTACACTTCCGATTACAGCAAAACAAAAGCTGCAGATTTGAGGAGTGCGGACATAAATAAATAAAGAGAAAAGGAGTGACAAAGTGGGTCATCGCACAGCAGGAGATGTTATCAGGAGGAAGTGGAGCAGGGTAGAGAGGGCACACACACAGACTGGCAAACCTAGGAGGAAAATCCTTCACTGGGCACCAGAAACACAGCTGCCCCAACACAAACACTAAAGCTCACACACAGAGAAAACCAGAGTGCACAAGAAAGAGGGCGGCATGTCTTTACACTTGGTATTAACATCACAAGTGTTCCACCAAAACATTCAGCTGGTACATGCATCTCCTGTGACCACTTGTGATCAGATTGAGAGGATCTATTTGATGGCTTCTTTTAGGGCTGGGCGATTTTCCCGATTTTATCGATTAATTCTAATTTATTGTTTTGCCACAATTTTATTTTTTAGAAATCGAGGAATCGCGATTTTGAATAGAAATATTACCAAATGTTATAATTAGACACTTTGACAATATGCCGGTGATAACCGCAAAGAGAAACGAATTATCCATCCACATGTCGGTGCACGTGATTAACCGCTCACGTGTTACGCGCTCTGTTAAGGACCATAAATATAGCACTAAGCACCATTCACACAGAATGCACTTTTGTGTTGACAAAGATGCGACGCGGGCAGTGGAATAGGTAAAACATGCAAGAAGATGGGACTGAACTTCTTTTAACTTGAACGCAGTGTTTTAAGAATGGCATTTCATGCATGAGACGCTGCAAGAGACGCGAGCGCAACAGTTAAACACATCCATGTTTACACAGAAAAAGCAATGGAAAAGCAGCACAATCTAATAAAAAACCTGTAAAGAACTACTACTGTATGGCTGATAATTCATGTTTGCATCATGGTGACAGGCTGAAAGCTGCTGTTGTTTTTACAGAACATTTATAGTTAATGATAGTCTACTGGTGTTATATCTTCAGTCATTTTGAATTTGAATTACCGTGACTTTTGCCTTTTTTGAAAAGCATTTTCCTCTTATTATTTCTGAACACATAATATGTATAAGACAAGTTTGTAAAATATGTACTTGTAGTTTATTCATCTTTTCTGCAAAGATATTTAACAAGTGATTTGTTTAACATTTACATCATGTTGACAACTTAATGTGTGCTGCACTTAGAATAGAATTTTCTTTAACTAGAGGGTTAATAAAGAAAAAGTAACTTGAATCATGTTGTAGTTACATTTTCAAGTTGACTAGTTGGAAATCGTAAAAAAAAACAAGAATCGGTCACACATTCTAGAAAAATCGAGATTATAATTTTTTGCAAAATCACCCATCTCTATAGCTTCTTTATACGTTTAAAACCTTTGTTTAGGGATGGATTGGCATTTAAACTATGTTATGTGGTTACATGCATTTTAACTACCTGCATACAGTAGGTGTTTTTTGTTTGCTTTTAAATATGAATCATTTAAATGTCTGAATCATTTATGGCGCTTTTCCACTGCATGGTACGGCACGATACGGTACGGTTCAGTACGGTTCACTTTTGGGGTGCTTTCCACTGGGTACAGTACCTGGTACTTTTTTTAGTACCACCTCGGTTGAGGTTCCAAATGAACCGTACCGTTACCAAAATGTGACGTGTAAACTCTGCTGATCACTGATTGGCCGGAGAGAATAGTCACTGAACTTGCGACACAAACACAACAGAACCGCTAGATTTAAATCAGCGCAGCCAGCAAAGGATCGAACGCAACTGTTTTGAACAAGCGCACTTTATTTCAACAACCAAAAAATGGCTGTTTCGTGGTCTGTTGAGGAAGTACAGACGTTCCTCTCCTTGATAGCAGAGGAGTGGATCCAGCGAGAGCTTTATGTGGCGACGCGGAATTAAAACGTTTTTCAGGAGTCACGGCAGTAGAGGCGGCGCAACTATAACGACATGTGAATAATCCCGCCCACTCTAAAGCGGTACTAAACTGTAATGGAAACGCAAACAGAGCCGTGCGCCAAGCCGTGCCGAGTCGTACCAAGCAGTGGAAAAGCGCCGTTAGAGAACCAGGCAAGTCCCTCTGTAACTAAATCGGACTTAAGACATGTATAGAGTGATTATTGACTCAATGAATCACATGTGATGACTGTAGTGAATCACAAATCATTGCTTGTATGAACTGCTGTCCACTGTTTTCAAATCAATTTATTTACTAAGGCCTTTTGTGTCTGGCTAAATTACGTTAACAAACCACAAGGGATAGTGTAAAAATTAATTTTTATAACTAACAGTTCATTTGGGGACATGTGTTTTCTAAAAATATCATATATTTATGCATAATGTCTATAAAAAGTCATTTATGGAGCAATGCTCTTGAAATCTGTGAGCTTACTGCCTCTTAGGGCTGTGCGATTAATCGAAATCGTAATAAAAAGAATGCAGTGCGCCTAAATCGAGTCCGAAAACAGAACAGACCGGGCATAACGACAGATATGCTACAGAAATAGGGAAGATGAGTTCAGGACAGGATAAGGACTTGGTGCCCAAAAATAAATCAACATCTGTGGTGTGGGAGTACTTTGGATACAGGAGAGATGATTTATCACAGAGCCAGGTAATTTGCAAGACCTGTCAATCTGTCGTTGCGGCAAAACAGGGTAACACAACAAATCTATTTCAACACCTGAGGCAGCGCCACAAAGAGCTCTTTGACCAATGCATGGCAAAAAATCCCTGGACACAAACGAAAGTACATCCCAAACACAGATAATACAGGCATTTGCAAGCTGCACCCCATATGAAAGAAGTTCAAAAAGGCATAAAGAAATAACCGACGCCATCACGTATAATTTATGCAAAGATATGATGCCCGCAAATATCGTCAGTAATGCCGGCTTCCAAAAAATGATACAGACCCTTGATAAGAGATTCCAACTGCTATCCCTGAAATGTATTTCAATTGCAAGGCCAGTATTGAATCAGAGTTAAAACAAGTGAAATACTACGCAACTACTTCAGATATGTGGTTAAGCAGAACATCGGAGCCTTACTTAAGTTTAACGGTGCACTTTATTAATGACGATTTCAAAATGAAAAGCCGATGCTTGCAATCGTCATACTTCCCTGATGACCACACTGGAGAGAATCTGTCTCAGGGTTTGAGAGATGCTCTGGCTTCCTGGGGACTTTGTGAGGAGCAGCAAGTTTCAGTCACCACAGACAACGGATCGAACATTGTGAAGACTGTCGCTCTAAACAAATGGACAAGATTACAATGCTTTGGACATCTGCAATCTTGCAATCGGTAAGTTTCATTACATATACAGTTTCCCTTTAAATATGAAAATGTAATATATAAATGGCAATATCAATATTCATCTGATAATTTATCCTGCTTGTTTTCGTTTGTGAAAAATGTAATGCAAATAAAAATGATCATTTTAGAAATCTTTAGTCATTGTAATATCTTGTAAAATTGTAATTAAGTTATTGAAATAGGATCCATGTTCAGACTACTACAGTATGTGGTGTTATTGTATTCTACACAGCCCTAAATAATTGCAGTGTTTCCCATATATTGATTTATTTGTGGCGCCCACCACAATATCAAAACTGTAGATTTTCAAAACCACAAATAGATTTTCCAAAAGGCTTTGACTTCGTTGAATAAACATGAGCACTGCAATTTTCAAAATCGAAACCTGGCGCGGGTGTTTTTATATCACTGTATTTCTGAAGGAAACCGACTGTATTCAGAAAATTTGGGATGTCATTTTCATTTCATCATGCCTGTAATGCCTGATAAAGCAGGTTTGTGAGAGGAGCACTGCTTTGTGTACGGCCGTTACCGGGGAAACCTCGATCTCTACCACTCCAACAGCGCCTCCCGCTGGTAGAGAATGAATTTGCAAATATATGCCACCACAAATAGAGTGCACGTCTGTGGGAAACACTGAATTGCAATCATTAGTAATGTAATGGTGTACAAGAACTGCCCACAAGTGACAAAGCGAGCAGAGGAAGACCATGGTGGTGGAAGAGGTCTCACGAGTGGAACAGGACTGTTACCTCATCAAGGCTGTTTCCCAGGGCAAACAAGGAGCATGGACCCGCTGGAATAGTTGGAAGAAGAAGGTGGCATTAACTGAAGCCCAGGAAGAACTTCAGCTTCCAAAGCAGGCACTCATAACAGAGTGCCCAACAAGGTGGGGCTCAAGGCAACGGATGATAGAACGAGTTTTGGAACAACAGAAAGCTCTGTCTCAGATCCTTTCAGCTGATCGCAAAACAAGACACCTGGTTCCACAATGGCAGGACACAGATGTCCTTGAATCTGTGAGCAAGGCACTGAAACCGCTGCAGGAGTTCACAGATGCCCTGTCTGGCAAGGACTATGTCAGCGTGTCATATCTGAAGCCAGTTCTTCATCTGTTCAACACAAAGATACTGGCTGTGAATGATGAGGATACCATAGAACTGCTGGATATGGCATCATTCCTAGATCCAAGATTCAAGACAAATTACATTGCTGTAGACAAACTTCCAAACATCAAGGCCAAGGTGATGTCTGATATGAAAGAGGTATCACACAAGGTGAGTTGGTGTATGGGTAAATTGAGTGGTAGTGTCACGGGTCAATATGCATAATCATGGTTTAATATTTTTCTATTGTCTGTTATGTTTGTTCTCATAGGATGCAGTGAATTCTGAGAGCACCACAGGGAGACAGAATGTAGACCCAGATCTACCTTCATCAGCAAAAAAAACAAAGTCGTCTCTGGGAAGCTTTTTTAAGACTGTCTCAGCCATGCCAGCATCTCTGCAGCTTGAAGAAGTTGCCCATTGCCTCTGAGATGAACAGCTACCTGCTTACTCCCTCTATCGACAGTGAGGAAGATCCTCTTTGATGGTGGAAACTACATCAAATTAACTTCCCAAGATTGAGCAAGCTTGCACAAAAATATCTGTGCATTTCATCTACAAGCTCACCATCTGAGAGGGTGTTTAGCACTGGAGGGAATGTAGTGACATGCCAACGTTCATGCTTGAAACCAGAAATGGTGGACATGCTGGTTTTCTTAGCAGAAAACCTTTAAAGGGGTCATATGATGCTTTTTTAAAGATCATTATTTTGTGTATTTGGTGTAACAGAATATGTTGACATGCTTTAATGTTCAAAAAACGCCTTCTTTCTTTGCGTGCACATTTGGGCGGCATTATGCTAATATTTCCACATAGTGAGGTAGATATGTGGGGGCGTGTTAGAACGAGCCGTTTTAGGGGGGCGTGGCAGAGTCTTAACTTTGATAAAGAATATCACTTTGGTTTTGAGACTTTAGTCTTTGCAACTTCAGGGATCTTATCTATGCACAATCAGCTTGTAACACTCCAAAAAGAAAGGAAAACTTGAAATCGCATGATATGACCCCTTTAAACATTTTAAAGGAGCTAAATTCTGCCACGGTTCTAATTATAGCTATTTGAGAAACTTTAGTCTGGGTTGTTCTTTTGTTGTTGTTGTGATTACCCACATTAATATATATATATATTTTTGTGCCATATGTCTGTTCTAGAGACATGTTACAACTTTTTGATAAAGCTCTAATTGGTTTCCTTTGGAAATATGTTTCAAATTCACACAGAATGCATTTATAACTGTAAAGCATGTCTGTTTGTGTCAAAACCGTGATTAAAATCGAAATGGGAAAAAAAATTCAAGAAATTATATTTTTTTTTACCATATCGCACAGCCCTACTGCCTCTCACTCCACAGGGAAAGGGCGGGAGAGGAAGGGATGAGACGCCACGAGAGGAGGAGTAGACAGAATGAACCACACCCTGACTCAGAACGGATAGACAAAAATATTAATACTACAGATTTGCTATGAACAGCTCCATCAATAAAAAGGAAGGAACACTTGTGACAGACGCAGACAGTAATGCTGTCAATCAGAAACCCCCCTCTCTGATATGATCTATGTAAGTCTGAATGAAAGAGAGCAAGACAAAGAGAGAGCAGCTAGTGGAACAGAGTGATATTAAGATTAACACACTAAAGAGCCTGTAACGCGAGATCAGGAACACACAATACAGTACTGCCACACAATACGGCTAAGAGAGAGATGGCAGACGAGAAGGTTATTGATTCGGCTATCTGTGTAGCCCTGTTTTTAAATTATTTATTAGAATAAAGTAAAAGAGTAAACATGTCTTAAAACATCTCTTGTAGAGAGAAGAAAAGAGCTGTCACTACTTCCATTTCATCAAGACTTTAAAACTATTTTTTGCCCACACATTTTTTTATAGCTTAAATTATATAGACTTGAATTTGCAACTTTGGAATTTATTGACAGATTAATATATTATTTAAACTGTTTGTTTCAGCAAATATTTACTATATCTTTCCCAACTTGCAATAAACGTTAGTTAAAAAACTTCTTACCTTAAATTTTACCTCAGACTTAAAGGGGTGGTTGACTGTTTTTTTTATAGGCTTAATTGTGTTTATGGGGTGCAGTCTAACATGTGTTAATCCTTCGTTTGTTAAAAAACGCATTATTTTTCACAATTTATCTTTATTCCACACCGCTCTGTCCTTTCTCCTCTGAACGCCCTGATCATTTCCTGCTTTTATGAAGCCCCTCCCTCAGAAATACACGATGGGCTCTGATTGTTTAGCTAGCCCAGTGTGTTGTGATTGGCTAAACCGCCTCTAACGCGTGTCTAAACATCCCGCCCCTCAACATAGCTGCATGTGCTCCGGTTGTAGTGTAAACAGTGATGTCGTCTATATTGCTTATCAATTTGAGCCCGATTGAGACGCAGAGGATATTATTGAAGAGGATCACGCAGAACCTGTGCAAGCACGGCTTTTAATGGTTGGCCTAAGATTTTTGTTTGTTGTCGTCTCATACTTTTAGATACGCTGAATTTGTAAATGCTACTGCTTCTGTTAGCTTTTAATATAAGGTTTTATTCTGATTAAAGCTTTAATACAGTTCGGCAACCGCACGCACGTACATGTATAATGCTTCTCATAGCTATAGCATGTGAAAATAAGTGTATTCACTGAGCTGATGATCTGAATGAGAGAGAGAGAGAGATGCAGAGTGTGTGCACAGCAGGGCGAGGCCAGGAACAGGATGAGAACGCTGCTTTAGAACAGTTTGAAACTTGTGAATCCATTAGAATTGTTAGAAGACAGAATCGCGATTCATATATGAATAGATTTTTACGTGCACCCCTAGTTTTCTCTTCCTCTTCTCTAAAGCAGCGCAGCATGGCCTCGCCCCCTTTGCTGCGTGTTACCGGAGGCAGAGTTTATGTAAAATTCTGGGTTCTTGACGTAACGGACCCGGGAAGTAACTCGTTGTAGTCCCTTACCAGTTGTTTTTGTAGGCATTATACTACCAGAATTTTAAAAGACGATATCTCTGTTTACATTGAACTTTCAGCTTCGTAACTTTGCAGATATTGTTTATGATCAAACAGCAACATTACACACTAACTAACATTAAAAAAGTGGAATCGCAATCAACCACCCCTTTAATTTATTACATGTACAGTTGTTCCTTCTAAACATAGCATAGCTAACTGAGTGGCAGATATTTCATACAGACACACACACGTCTTTCAGCACTATATCGTAATGGAAATATTCCTTTAAGCTTACGAATCGGTTATAAAACCTGTTTTATAGAAGCCATTATGAAAAACTGCAATCAGTGATGCAATCATCCAATGAACCAACACACAAACAAAGAGAAAAACATTGAAGGTCGATTGGTACCCTTATAAGGAAATGTGCCTGCACTAAATAAACTGGTGTCATAAAAATTATATGAACAGTTTCATTATAATCATTACTGGATGCTTTTTAACATAAAAAAAATGTAAATGTATAAATAATTCCAGTGACCCAAAATTGACTTAACACCACTGAAGATAATTCAATAATGTAATAAATATATCATCATATAGAGCAGTTAGAAAATGGTTGTGTAAACAAAAAAATTCACATTTTTCATGCATGAAACCTTGATAAACATTATAAGTGGATTTCAGGGAAAAAATAAACCACCACAAATGTGTAGAATATGACACAGCATATATTGCAAACTAGGGCTGTGCAAATAATCGAACGCGATTTTCATGCACATCTCGTCAGTAAAGCCGGTACTGTGATTAGTAGTAAATCTCCAGCACGTGCTTTCAGATGGAGCAGCATTTACTACACAGCCGTAGTTCATTGACAAGCTATGCAATATCGCGTTCAAAATCGTAGGTGATTCATTGCCAATGATGAATGCGATTTTGTGTAGCTTGTCAGTGAACTACGGCTGTGTAGTAAATGCCGCTCCATCTGAAAGCACATGCTGGAGATTTACTACTGATCACAGAACCGGCTTTACTAACGAGATGCGCATGAAAATCGCATTCGATTATTTGCACAGCCCTACTGCAAACTGAGCTGTATAAGATCACTGAAGGCTACAAACGAATTATTTCCTCCAAGTCATTTCAAGTTGCTGAAAATCTCCCCTTATCTGGTCCTGCTAGCAAGAAAGGCTTTCATTTGGGTCAGAGAGCACACAAACATACACACCCAGTGTCATGATGCACATGAAAGGACTTGGAGTCCATTAACTCAAACTGACTGATACAGAAAGCCATGACTCCTTCATTATAAGGGCTGACTGCATCCAGATGACATGAACCCAAACACTGAGAGAGAGAGAAAAAAACAACAACACACTAATCATCTTAGTCGCTATGTTTCCATCAACCTATTTTTAGGATTTTAACGCATTTAAAAAAAAATAAAAAACTATGATGGAAACACATTTACCAAATAAATTTATCGATGTTCAGTTATGTGACTTTGTCAACAGATCATGTGATTGGATAACTGAACTAACCAGCGCACCGATCTCATTGCACACCATCTCACATGTTATTTTAATAATTCTGAAATGCCTGAGCCAAAGTCCATCATCAAAATGATTTGTTACAATCACCTCCCATAACCGCCATCCCACATCCCATAACATCAGGCATCCAAATGCAAGACAACATGACCACGTTTATTATTGCATGTGTTGTCTGCAGGATCTGAGGTGCAACTCATTTGCTCTTCAAAAAAGAGCTACTGGCTTCCCCGGTTGCAGCAACTTTTTTCAGTTTCCCAGGAAGTGAAATTTTATTCTCTTGAATGCAACAGTGCTTTACTTGCAAATGTTTTATACAATATTTTACTTTTATGCACAAGTTAAATTCGTCTGGATTAAATGGAAACATGGCTACCGTGAGGTGCACTGATCAATGAAACCTAAGCTATACATCATGACTCCCTCCTGATTCCCTGATCACTTACATGACCTTATTAAACCTTCAGTCTGCACAGCATGTGTAAATCAAACACACACACAGATCTGCATCTTCACAGCCTCCTACACGGCATCAGTAATTTCCTCACATCCACATGAAGCAAAGGCTCAGGGATGGTATAATACTTGCAGTGAGGCATTAAAAAAATTAAAGGAACATTCTGGATCAATACAACTTAAACTTTATCGACAGCATCCGCAGCATAATGCCAATTACTGCAAAGATAATTTAGGAACATTACAGTAATCACATTAAAATACACTTTTTAAAAGTACATAAATGCAAAAATTAGACACAAGACTACTGTGACAATCACTTACTTTGATTATTTTATTACTGGTAATTTTCTGTAGTAGTAGTTTTTGAGCTCTTCTTTAAAAGAAAAAAACTGAAACAAACACAACCTGCTAAGTGCCAGCATCCATTCATATGAGAAATGACAAATGAGGGTCTGTTTCATTCACCCTGAATGGCTTAACTCACAGTGACAGGGAGTGAGGCATCTGTGTGTGTTGTGGACAAGAGGGTGATTTATTGTGACAGACAGCAATGTGAGCATTAAATTGCTATTTTCCAGGTCAAAGGCAGGGCTCAATGCTAAAAAATATTTTGCACTCTCCCTGCTAAAATTTTCACTCATTCCACAACATAAAATAATTCTAAAAACAACATTAAATAAACAATAAATAAAATAAAAAATAAATTTTGACCCACGTAACCTTATATTTGAAAGAATAAGACTGTTTTGACCACATCCACCATGGTCTTCATTTAAGGTTGGTGACCCATCAAGCAGTCCTTATTGTCAAGCCCTGCTAAAGGTGGAGAAACCAAGAGAAGAGGAGCGGAGCGGATAGAAAATTGGAGGGGAGAAATAATAATTTCTTATAATGAACAGATGAATGAACACATGGACAACATAGCGGGAAAAAGAGAATCTGCTTTTACTGACAAGAGAAAGTGTGTGTATTCAAGTCTGCACTCCATCTTACTAAACAGCTTGCCCAGAAGCATTCACTATAGCACAAATGCTCTGTGTTGTTTTGTATTTGCTCTAATAAAGTTACACATGATCTATGATCTGAAACACTGGTCCGAAGGCCAAATACCGAATGCGGTTTTTCGCGGTTTTTCCCCCCATGTATTTTGCCAATTTTTTGCACCATTGCATAAAATAAATAACCAAAATGTGCTTTTTACCGTTTTGTCTTGCTTTTCAAAGAAAAAATCAATTACAAAACAACAATTTAAAAATATTTACTTAACACGGAACATTTTTTAACATTGTAGTAGACATTATACCAACAAAGCACAATTTAACTTAAAATTAAAAATAATATTAAAAAATGAAATAATATAAAATTATATAATTAAAAAATAATATAATAATAATTTTGAGACCCCCTTCTTGAATCAGGCATGTATTTTTTACTGTACAAATAAAGGCAGCCTTGCTGAGCCTTGTTTTAATTCTTTTAAAACATTAGAATATATTATAGATCCCAATTTGTACACAGGGCTTGAATTACGACGCGGGATTGCGCATAATTCTACTGATTCCCGTAGTTTCCGCGCTTGTAACGCTGGAAATTCCCGCAAATATTTCAGCGTGAAAGACACTCGCGACAGATGAGGGAATGTATCATTTGCACATGCTTTTGAGTCTTACAATTTTAAACATTCAAGTGCTCAATTCAGTACTTGCGTGCTCTGTGACTGTGAGACCCTTTCTGTGAGCCGCCTCACACCCAAAGCGCGCACACATAGAGACGCATCTGAGAGCGTGCGCCTTATTGTGCGTAAACAGCCAAATAGATACAAAAATATGTCAAAGTGCCCGTCTTGATGAGTATTCATGTAAACAGTCGATTCATACTAAACATTGTCGGTATACAGGCTATTAAGTTAAATGTAAACAGATGAGAAACAAAACTTGTGTAACAGTTTGATCCGTGCATGAGGTCTTAAAGAGACAGCAACCTAAATAAACCTGCTGCTGTCTGTCATTAATGTTTATTTATACATTGAAGACTAACCAGTGTTATTTTAAAGTTAAATAGATTATTCGGTTTCTGTGGTATTTCTGTACCTCAATATTACTGTTAAACCTACCTGAAAAACTTAAAGCACAGTTAATTTTAGTTGTACCTTGTTATTGTATTTGTTTGTGCCATTGCTTGTCATTCATCTATTCTTATTTTATTACTGACTGTTTACTTGTCTTTTTTAGTTAAAATGAAAAAAAAAAACTTCAATTCTGAATTGAATTTAAGTATCTTCCTCACAATATAAATATGAATCAACAACATTATAAATTGTAAAACACAAATACTGTAAACTGGGTGATGAACATTTAGGTTGGATGATTGTAGTTTAAAAATATGTCTAAAAAATACCCTAACTCCACCCTTAAATAAAAAAATCCCCCCCCCCTTTTTCCAAAATGAAATTCAGGCCCTGGAACACTATGTGTGAATGTCATAATAAATGTATTAATAGAGCTGTTGTAATTATTATTAACATTATTATTGTCTTACTTTTTTATTTTATTTTACAGAACAACAGTAAAATTACAATACTAACATTTATGAATGTTGATGAAGTTCTTGCTTTTTCTCAGCTTTTATTTTGGCCCCTTCCACTTCTCATCAGAGACATGCGAAGCAGTACTAAGCAGTCTCTCGTTGTCAGTGCTTGTCATGATTTTGCGTCTTTCTCGGACAGTTTTAAATGCTTCCACACTGCCGACATGTTTGCTGCATTAGTGCACACCTCTTTTTAATCGCATCACGTCACTGTTAGGTAAAATTTATTTGGTGTTTTCGCTTATACGGTTGCCGAACATTCTAAACCCAGTTTAGCACTCTGGATCACATTTGAGGAGGAGTAGCCTATATCGCTAAATGAGGAGCTCGAGCTCCTTTTACAATCTGTAACTGGTTTGGTTAGGGCTGTACAGTGCACAAAAAATCGGTCTGAATAAATGTACTACAGTAGCACGTGTGCGATACAGTTTTGCATGTGTATGAGCCTGTTTACAAACCTGTTGTCCAACAAAGATATAATTTATTGACATGCCTTTTCTCCAAATTAACTTAAGTTTGAAATACTACTTTTTGTGACCAGACGTGGTTTCATATTACAGAATGATAGTATTATATACAGTGATAAA
>NW_015505233.1:5705734-5712711 GCF_001515645.1 Sinocyclocheilus grahami | reverse complement strand
AACCTAAATAAACCTGCTGCTGTCTGTCATTAATGTTTATTTATACATTGAAGACTAACCAGTGTTATTTTAAAGTTAAATAGATTATTCGGTTTCTGTGGTATTTCTGTACCTCAATATTACTGTTAAACCTACCTGAAAAACTTAAAGCACAGTTAATTTTAGTTGTACCTTGTTATTGTATTTGTTTGTGCCATTGCTTGTCATTCATCTATTCTTATTTTATTACTGACTGTTTACTTGTCTTTTTTAGTTAAAATGAAAAAAAAAAACTTCAATTCTGAATTGAATTTAAGTATCTTCCTCACAATATAAATATGAATCAACAACATTATAAATTGTAAAACACAAATACTGTAAACTGGGTGATGAACATTTAGGTTGGATGATTGTAGTTTAAAAATATGTCTAAAAAATACCCTAACTCCACCCTTAAATAAAAAAATCCCCCCCCCCTTTTTCCAAAATGAAATTCAGGCCCTGGAACACTATGTGTGAATGTCATAATAAATGTATTAATAGAGCTGTTGTAATTATTATTAACATTATTATTGTCTTACTTTTTTATTTTATTTTACAGAACAACAGTAAAATTACAATACTAACATTTATGAATGTTGATGAAGTTCTTGCTTTTTCTCAGCTTTTATTTTGGCCCCTTCCACTTCTCATCAGAGACATGCGAAGCAGTACTAAGCAGTCTCTCGTTGTCAGTGCTTGTCATGATTTTGCGTCTTTCTCGGACAGTTTTAAATGCTTCCACACTGCCGACATGTTTGCTGCATTAGTGCACACCTCTTTTTAATCGCATCACGTCACTGTTAGGTAAAATTTATTTGGTGTTTTCGCTTATACGGTTGCCGAACATTCTAAACCCAGTTTAGCACTCTGGATCACATTTGAGGAGGAGTAGCCTATATCGCTAAATGAGGAGCTCGAGCTCCTTTTACAATCTGTAACTGGTTTGGTTAGGGCTGTACAGTGCACAAAAAATCGGTCTGAATAAATGTACTACAGTAGCACGTGTGCGATACAGTTTTGCATGTGTATGAGCCTGTTTACAAACCTGTTGTCCAACAAAGATATAATTTATTGACATGCCTTTTCTCCAAATTAACTTAAGTTTGAAATACTACTTTTTGTGACCAGACGTGGTTTCATATTACAGAATGATAGTATTATATACAGTGATAAAGGCCATGTCGATTAACATTGCATTATAAATATTAGTGGTCAACTGATATTGGTTTTTTGACAGCCGATGCCGATATCTTGGAAAGCATGGTGGCCGATGGCCGATATAATTCTATTTATTTTAATTAATATTTAAGAAATTTGAAATCATTTGAAAATTGATAAAAAAATAAATGTGTTAAATAAACATACTTATGCTTTAGATGACAAAGTATTTTCACATATAAATAAATATTTAATAAAAATATAATAAAAAAGGAAGTAAGTACTGTAACCAACAGGGCACTCAGTATTCTGGGAAGTTTGTGTGCAATATATAATCATATTTTTTCAAATAAAGCCAAGGTAACACTCATTTTACATACAGCACACAGTGAAAATGACATGAATATGACAGTAGGAAAATGCATAAAGCGCAGCATAATTTAAAATCACTAGTTTAAAGTTTGTCGTTCGCGCATCTCCAGTGAAGCTGAACTCTCCTCCTGTCAGCATTCAATTCGCACGGACCGATCATCACACCAAGAACAAGCGATCATGCAGGATACACATACACACTTCACAAGATCTCACAACTGGACCCGACTAAGTTTGCAAGGTTTTTGAAATTGGATGTTTATTAGACATTCAAAGATTTGTTTAAATGATATAAATGCGTATTTGCTGAATGCTGATGGCAAACAAGAAAGTATTATAATGTTTGCCTTTCTATTACTAATAATATAAAAGCAGTCGTTATAAGACTTTTTGTTTACATTTTAATTCCTTTGTTTAACCGTTCTATCTGATTATTAGACAGACATCTATCCGTTTTTAGACAGAACTGTTAACGACAACGGTGAACAAGAGGGAGAATGTGAGCACTTATGTGCCCAGGCGCTGCCGTTCTCAATCGTGCCGTCAAAAAGGTCCCGCCTCGAACGCATCAGCCAAACAGGAAAACTTATTGGCAGAACATAAGTAAAATGATTCCTGGAGTGTCGTCAGTAGTATTACTTCTGCTATGGATATGTGGAGTTTCTGTGCAAGAGCGCCCTCTGGCTTCCCGTATGAATTAAACAGTCTTTACATTATGTGTGTACTCATTAATGCTAACAACACCTTATTTTGGGTAAAAATAGGAACGATAATATTTTTCTCTAAAGAAACAGGATTCCCTGAATTATCGACATTGATATTGTTATCACAATAAATACCAGAAATACCGTGATATATTTTTAAGCCCATATCGCCCATCCCTAGCTGTAAGTCACTACGCAATTCTTGTATATACACCTAATTTCATTCCAGACTCAGTGTCAATGAGCCCCTGAGTCAAATATAATTCACCAATAAAGATGAGATTCTTGGCAGCCTTGAAATATATAAAGCTAAGTGAAATTCCACATGAAGCATGCTGGGATTTTAAAGGTCTGAGTTTAGGCTTGGCTGCTGTAGCACTTTGAAGGATTTCCCTTCCTCATTCCAGTCGGACTGACCCATGGCACCAGGCCTGAAACTAAGCAAAAGCAGCTGGCTGCCCCGGCCAATACTCTAAAGCAGTCACACATTACTGCTGCAAAACTTGACAGCAGGGGTTTCTTTTGATACCAAAGACCACTTGCAAAGGAACCACATTCTTAAAACATAAAGGAAGCTATATATTTTCATGTATAAAGACCCATGTATACTGTGTGAGAAAAATGTGTGATATTATAAAGACAGTGTTTCCAAAAGTATACAAGCATTATCTCGCAAATTGTACACACTTTTAGAGTTAGATGTTTAAACCTGAAAAAAAATTCAAGCTTATTTATATAAAGACTTTCACAATCATTCACAAATCAAAGCAAAAGTTCAAATCATCATTTCAAAGAATTTACAACTCCCAACAAACATAAGGTAAAGAAGAAACTCGCACAAAACAAACAAAAATGATGTGTAAATGTATGGATATGGCAGGGAAGGAAAGGTGAACTAAAAAAAGATTTCTGTAAGATTTTTTGTGATGTTTATGGAAGATGTCTCTTATGCTCAACAAGAATATATTTATTTGACCAAAAAGACAGTAAAAACAGAACAGTAATACTGTGAAGTATTATTATACTTTAAAATAAATTTTCCATTTTAATATTTATAAAATTAAAAATGTAAAAAACTCCTGGGACAGGAAAGCTGAATATTGAGCAGCCATTAACTCCAGCCAATCATTCTAATAGGCTGATTTGGTGGTCAAGAAACATTTCGGTAACACTTTAGTAGCCTATAGGAAACAATTATATTATTATTCCAAACTGGTTGCTTATTAGCATGCCTATTACTAGTATATTGGGTAGGGATGCACGATATATCGGCCACCATATCGGTATCGGCCCATATCGGCTCATTTTTTCTGTTATCGGTATCGGCCAAAATTTTCATATCGGTGCATCCCTAATATTGGGCATTTATTAGTACTTATAAAGCACATATTCTACATTAACATTTTCTACATACCTAATCCACCCAATATATAAACTTAAGAACTACCTTACTAAGCCGTAATTAGTGGTTTATTGAGGCAAATTTCATAGTTAATAAATAAAGTGTGACCAACATTTCTTATTATTATCATTGTTAAAAACATTTTTGTGGAAAGAATAATTTTTAAATACACAGTTAGAACATCATTTATTTGAAATAGAAAACTCTTGTGACAATATAAATGTTAGATGTCACTTTAATACATCCTTGCTTAATAAAAGTATTATTTTCTTTAAAAAAAAAAAAAAAAAAAGATAAATCTTACAGACTCCAAACTTTTAAACAGTAGTGTATATTTAAACAATGTTTTTTCTCCTTGCAATTTTTTTGAATTACTACAGCAATTCTCCAGAAAAAGTAAACAATACGGTCAAAATAGTCCTACAGCATTCTATACATTACTGCAGCAATTCTCCACAGTAATTAAACACCACCATGGCCATGCTAAAGAGGCGTGGGAATCGGCAGGATTACACAACAGCACTTTACACCAGAGACGCTGAAAGATTCAACTAATAAACATTTGATGTTGCCCAGGGACAAGAGAACTGCAAAGGCCAACATTCTAGAAGGCACTGAATCAACAGGCGGGGATACCTAAGCAGGCCGTGGCGTGTCCCGTATCCTAGCAGCATGCTTCTGGAACACTGCCCAAGGTGTTGGCTGCGGCCTGACAGGACGTTGCTCCTGCAGTATGTGTCCGGCGGAGCTGTTGTGCTCAGCTTATCTGACTACAGATAAATCATACCACCGGATGGTCTCTGGATATCAATGATCTAATGACATATGCACACACAAACACAACACTGGGGAAGTTAATGATTGAAATACTAGAACCCATCTTTCAGCCTGAGTAATCAGAGCTGATGGCCATGCCAAATCTCCTACATGAACCTATTCCATCCACTTTAACTTCACAGAATCGTTCATAAACCCTAAAATCACATTATTCATATGGGATCAGAACCAGTGGAGGTGCAGGTGTTATGCTATGTTTAAACTACTAAAATAATTTTTTTTATTCAAATGATTTCTTCATTTGATTGCTGACTCACACATCCTTTCATTCCTCCCATGAACACGTTTTCCTTCTCCCCTGCATTCCAGAGCAAATGCTTGTGGTTTTTCTACATAAAAAGCGGAGAAACTTAGTTTTTACTCAAGCTTAGAGAGCTGTTTACACAAGACCAAATGTGGAAAACTTTCTATCAGAACAATGGCACACTGCACAGAGATCAGCAGAGGCACTAACGTGTCCCTGGTATAAACGCCTTTGAGCTTCTTGCCAGTAAGTGAATAATGCTCTTTCATCAGCACCAGCGCCAATCTGACTCTGCATTGGTCCACACATCACCATGCAGACAACAGTCTGTGCATCCAAAACACACATACAAGGAGAGGGAAGGAATGTTTTCTGGTCTTAAAACCAATTAAGAAATATTGTTTTTTCACAGAGAGGCATTTAGTTCACAGCAGCGCCCTTAACAACCCACATTTAGGACTGGGTATCGTTCAAACATTTTCGATACCGATACCTTGACTACGATACCGGTTCCTGAATGATACTTTTTCGATACCAGTTTTATTAAATAAATTTGAACAAGATTAAAAAAAGAAACTTTGGTTTTATTTTTCAGTTTGTTGATGTTTATACAGACTCAAAGACTCATCTCCTCAGCCACTGCACAAAGGAACAAAATGTAACCAAAACAAAAAATCAGTGCAAATATTTTTAATAAAGTTCAAATATATTGATGCAGCGAATGTTCGGCAACCGAAATTATTTGGTCAAAAATAGCAAAAAAAATCTCTTTTGGTGTTCGGCCGAATAAGTGAAAAGGCGAAGCGAAACTTTGGATCAAATAAATGCAGCCTTGTTGAGCAGAAGAGAATTCTTAAAAAAAATTAAAATACAACATAAAAAATCTTACTGTTCAAAAACTTTTGACTGGTAGTGTAGGCTGATTATTCTTATAGACAAAATGTGCTTTAAACAAATGTGCTTCAGCCAGAAAAAAAGGTATGAAAAGTGCTCCGAGTCGCTGCAGAAAACAAAAAAATCGAACAATAACAAAAAATGGAAATTACCAATCGTTTTCGTCTTAATTTTCGTTTACGAAAATAAACTTGCTGGAGTCGGGCTTATTTAAAATGAAAACTCATTCATTCAAAAGGAGGCACTTTTAGAGTGATAAAACTAGCGGTTTCTCCAGTAATGGCTGTAATCAAAGCAGCTCCGCTCATGAACGCTACTTTATCAGATCTAGGGATGTAACGATTACCGGTTTTACGATAAAACATGATAAAATGCCCTGACGGTTAGTATTACCGTTTAAAATTTAATTATCATTAAAACCATGTTTGATTATCGCAATTTTTAAAACTTGCGGTAAATCCTGTCCAGCCAACATCAGTCTGACGCAGAAGCAGCATGCAATGTTGTTGTTGTTGTTTTTGTTGCACGAGAGGAAATGGCGGAAGGCAGTGACAGCGCTCGGGAGATTTTTCAGCCATCTAAGAGGACCAAATCGGTGGTCTGGTCGTATTTAGGCTTTTACAAGAGTCCTGAAGGCAATTTAATCGAGGACGGTCACCCTGTCTGCCGATCTTACAAGAAGAAAGTCGCTGCAAAAGGGGGAAACGCATCAAATTTGCTCCGTCATCTTCGTGACCACCACCCACTGTTATATAGCGAATGCAAGGTAACTTTTACCTCAGTATCAAAACTAACTGGGCAAATAATTGGACAAAAAAATATTGATTAGAGATTAAATATTTCGTTATCTCACTTGTAATTAACGCAAAGCTTCCGCGAAGAAAAGTTCTCAGCAAGTGGCTTTGAGCCAAGACGAACGAACGTTCAAACTATCAGGTTGACATTTGAGGGATAATGTATTGTATATTCATAGTTAACTTATTACACAGATTTTTTTTGTTTACCTAAAATAATATATAAATACGGGGATATGAAATATTGAATTGAGATTAATGTTTTGAAATCTTATAAATCCATTATGAACAGTGTACAAAACAATCGTCAGGACAATATGATCACTACAGCAAAATTATAGTAGTATTAATACTAAATTCCTCTGATTTCATTTTCAATACAATCAAAAAGTGAGGCGCAAGACGGCAAGCTGCATGAAACGAGAGAGCGCATCCGCGCCTCTGCGGTGATACAAGAGACATGCGGCGACTTCCAAACAGAAGTGAGCATCCCTATGCCCTACTCCCGTGTGTTCTTTGAAGGGTGCAGGGCATTACTGTCTCGTATAAGC
>NW_015505233.1:5676544-5705173 GCF_001515645.1 Sinocyclocheilus grahami | reverse complement strand
GCATCTGAAGTGTCTCTGAAGGAAATAATGCATTATTTATCGGCTTTAAGATATCGGCCAAATTTTCTTATCAGGCAGATACCGATAACAGAAAAAATGAGCATTTATCGGCCGATACCGATATGGTGGCCGATATATCGTACATCCCTAATATATATACATACACAAGTGATTTATTATTATTATTAGGGCTTCATGTTAAATGTTAATTTAATGTTTTTGCTAAAAAAAAGTGCATATAGCTGCTAATTTGTATGGGAAACTGGTAATGTATATCGAAATATCGGAAATGTGTTCAAAAATCATATCACCGTTATTGAAAAAAATAATATCGATAAATATTGATACTGAATTATTGTCCAGCCCTACGTTGACCAGATTAACCCCTTAGGTATCGAAGTTTGGTACCGAACAACAAGACGTTTTTCGATACTCTATGCTATCGAGGCAATTCGGTCGATGCGTAAAAAATATCGAACTCGACACCCAGCCCTACCTACATTAGTGCATTTCTACCATATCGGTACCTGAAACATTCACATCTGAAACACCTCAGGGGTGTGTGCTTGTCAAACCCGAGAGTAAAACACTCAATTAGACATGCCTCCAGGCCCCAGAAACAATCCTGCCACACCTGAAGTCCTCAGACTTGAGCTGAGTAAATATGAGTTATGTTTCCATTGTGGAGAACCTAACGGTTTGCCAACCGCCATGACTGCAGAACTAAATTATTTTTGGAAATCTACAAGAAACTCTAAACTCCAACACTCCTAAGGCAACATAGGAGAGAAAACGGAGAAAAACTTAAGAAATTGCTGGGTACTTGACCCCTAATACAGCATAATCCACAACCTGACCTTAACCTCTGAGCAGCTTTCCACTGTGAACATACTTTGCAGCAAGGATGTAACCAAGCCTGGGACAAATGTAAAATTTTAAAGTCGTGATGAAAATAGAAGAAGCCACTAGGGATATGCCGGTATCAATCGATTGTACAACCTGTTATTAAATATTGGAATACCTAAGATTAATGAATGTTCAGAAGAATTTTTCATTGGCAGTTTAAGTTAACTAATGAATTAACTAATGTTAACTAATGAAGCCCTAATGTAAAGTGTGACCGAACAATAAAGAATCAAAACACTTTCAAACAATATCTAGGGCATGTTGTAGTCCAGATTAAAATGTAAAAAACGTTTGAAAATGAATAGCCTATTAAGTCTAAATATTTAATTATTTGGTGCTGTGATGAACATCATAGCAAATACACAAATCTGAATGGCTGTTTAAATCATTTAAACACGATTCAGAAACAGAAAGTAGTGCAGCTGCTTTGTTTACAGGGTTTCCGGGGTAACGGCTGCACTTAAATGAATTATTGTTATTATTATTATTATTTCTGCAGTTTAGTGCCATCTGCTGTCAGAGAGTGAAAGTGCGCTTTCATCCAGAGCATCTCTCACATGTTCCGCCATGTGCTTCTCCTCCACGCTTGTTTACATCAGAGTGCGCATGCGTCTTTCATGCAGCATACAGCGGTGTTGAGCATTTTGACCAGTTGATGGGAAAAGTATTCCTAAACTGCATTCAAAATTCGGAATAATTTGTAATATATAATTATTCACGGTATTTAGAAGTGCCCACGATAACAATATCGTGCATATTCATTACCGTGATATATCGCATTACCAAATACCGGCACAAGTTTAGAAGCCACAGATATTTTCTTTGGTATTCTGATGTAAATTCAAAAGAAACAGAATATAGAGCTTCTATCCATCAGTTGTTGATTGGATGAAGGCAGATCTGAAAGCAAGCTTGCAGTCGATGATACAAAAGGGGTTTTTGCGGACAAAATTATTGGAGAAATCTGGCATAAGTCACCAGAGAAAAGTCTGTTGTTTCATCAGAAGAACGAGTTATAACATTTTGATTCACACGGGTGAATTGTTCAAAGTAAGGTCAATAATATGCATTTAGACAACAGCTCTTTAAAACAGGCACCCACAGAAAGACTCATTTTTTTCCCACAAAAATTAAAAGGGGTGACCATAAAGCCATTGAGATGGAAGCACCTCATGACCCACATTATATTCTGTGCTGTTGTCTAGAAGTTTATTAAATTACTGTGCAAAATTTACTAAAAATTATTAAATAATTGGCATGAGTGCACATCTCCAGTAAAAAGAATGTCTTAGTTTATGTTGACTACAAGCATACCGGAATATTCCTATAGCTGAGAGACCTGTAAACCTATTTTACTGCCATTTATTTAATATTTTTTAGTAACTGAAAAAATATAGACCTTATGCAGAAAAATATGTGCATGTAAACACGATAAATGTTAATGATTATGCTCTAAATGAGAGGACAACCAAGTGTGTATATAAAACAAAAAAACAATTCTCCCTTTTATCGCTTCTAGTAGGTAATTGTTAATAATAACATATGTTTAACATCTCACTACATCCAATTTGATTTACATCCTATCTGCTGAAATGCGGGAAGGAGACCTCAGGCTTCATTGCAGCTAATCTCATACAAGTCATCGAGCACAATTCCTAAACAGAGAGAAGAAAAAATAAACAAACTGATGTGGAAAAGTATAGTTGCATATTACCAGCCTCTCCCTACACACAGGGACTCCCGGGGGAATGGATAAATCATCGCCGTTAGATACGTCATGGGCCAACTCAGCATTCCAAAAGCTGGTGCTCGCAGCTCACACACACAGACAAGCTGAGCTGGATATGAGTAGCGGCACGCGTGAGACATGCAAGCAGTGACAACTCACCATTTCTTTGTGCATTCCACCATGAGTTCCTGGTAGGAGGCGACAAACTGGAATTTGGAAGCATGTTTCCCAACACGCTGCAGTCTCTTCCACACTGAAGCCATGGTTTTGTCCTCTTTATAGAGCTGACAGTTTGTTTAAAATACCGTCGCGTTCTGACGCCACCCCCTCACAAATCCTTTCCTTGGAAAAGTTCTCAAAAGTATCCGTCCAAAATCGGCTTTTGTGTATTCACTGATGTTTAAGGGGTTTAAAATCAGGTAGAGGAAAGGAAAAAACATGTAGATCCCTTGCCATCAAAACATTAGTGTGGATGATCGCAGATCAGCATGATGGCACGACAGGTTAAATCCACCGGGGTGATTGACAGCTCTCATGGAGCTCATTCCGTGCAGCAAATCCCTCAAAATAAACGTAAGCAGTGCATGGTAATCCAATATTCCTCATTTCCATGAGTCAATAAACCTACAGAGACCAAGAGGGAGGTGGTTAGATCTTAGTGATAAAGGTTGTTGCACCAAAAGATATCCATTAACTCATATGTCAATCTTTGATTACCAAATTTCTGAATTAAATATTTGTTAGTTTTAGCTTAATCGTTTTACCAAAACCATCCCTAATTTAAGCACTGATGCATACCAGTAACAGAAAATTCCCTATCAGTTATCTGTGCAAGGCAATGGAAAGTGATGGTATCAGGAAGCGGAGATTTGGTTGACTTTGTATATCTGCGCAACCAAATTTCATAGTCAGTCAGATTATATCTTGTGGACCAGTTACAAATATTCCAAAGACCCCATCTTAGTTTCCCTAACGGGATAATAAAGTTGAGTCTGACACGGAAACATCTGATATTGTATATCAAAAGTTACTGTTGCATTTTATTTTGCACAAAAGGAAAACATTTTAGAATGCATTGTTTCTATATATAACCAAGACATTTAAATCATCAGTTATATATTTATCCATTTTTGCTTCAAGCACTCGCAATTCTTCATAGGATTGTAGTTCTTTCCCTTATTAAAGGCTAAGTTCATAGTTTTTGTACCTTTTTTGTATGATTTTCAAATACTTTTTTAAAATCAAAACTCACCTCACAGGTAGCTGGATTGGTTCATGTTTTGTAATTTTTTTTAATGAAACTTATTTTTTAATCCCTATGGGGAAAATTATTGAAAAAAAACAAGGCTGATGAAAAAGTGGCCGATGACGCATAATAAATTTTGCCTAATAAAATAATGTTTTTATAAAAACTGTCATTTATATTTGTATTATGTATTTTTTAAAAAGCTAAAAAGACACTTGAGGCTGTGAAGTATGTAGTCAGGCAGCTAAACAGTACTATACACCCTTTATTATATTGACAGTTGTGCCAATATTCAGTAAAACAGCACGTTGTCTATTGTGTTATTCCATAAATATCAAGAAAGCTGACAACCAGTTTGTTTGTTTGTCTTTCTTTGTTCCATGCTGTCAGACTTTACAGAGCAGACGTTAAAAGTTCAAAAGTTGTCCTGGACTGTCTAAAATATCTCATCCATTTCTTTTAATTATGCTAACAACTGTTGCGGTTCAAACATTCACGAGATGACAGTTTTATATTGATGCAAGACTTCTTCAAACAACACACATCCTCACGCACATACTACGAACAGATCAACTGTCAGTGCTGTCAAACTGACTAAAGAGACTTAAGATAGACGTTCTCAGGTTACTAGTTAAAGATCCTCTTTAAAGTCCAGTGTTTTTTATAAATACCTATTTAGCAAGATACTAGCTTAAGAGATCATCAATAATCGATCATTAAACCCCTGCATACTACAGAGACCCTTTCACAGATATGATTCATAAACCTCCTGGTCTTGGTCGCATTCCTGCACTCACCGCGTGAATAATGCAGCAGCAGCAGTAGCGGCTGAACGTGCCCGATGCGGCGTGAGGCGCGTGGCTGCACTCAGTCCGCTAGCGAGCTAAAGAGCCGCTCCGACTGGAGATTCCCATAGAGCTCCGCTAGCAGCCTAGGCTAATCTTAGCCAGGCAGGCTATCCCAGGGTAAAGAGCGGCAGCGAAACAGAAATCCCTAGGATACTCAGACGTATACCGGCGACGACCAAACTGAGGAGCTTGAAGCCGAGAAGCAGTCGCGGTTTCCCCGGTCGAAAGGAGGAAATTCCAGCCCTGTTTTCGTATTCACACACAAACTCAACGCATCAAGACTCCATCATTTTCCTCCCCAATCCCACACTCAGTCAAACATCTGTGCGGAGTCGCCGAGAAACGCCCCCATGCGTCTCTCATTGGCTGGTGGGCTGCAAATATTTACATATTCATGACACTTCTTAACGCTTTTGTTGCCAGTGAGCGCTCCTATTGGTCGATAGAGACATCTTTCCGAGATCTTTAGCCCGCCTGTGTGAGCAAGCACACTGAGTTGAGTAGGAACATAAGTAATGTAAACCTTCTTCTTTGCGTTAAGGTACAAAGTGTATTAAATATGAGTGTTGTGACTCAGAGAAAGAAGAAAATTGCAAAAATCTCAATTCAGTTATCTGGAATATTTATTATTATGGTAGGACAATCTGTGAATAATTAAAAATGCTAAAACAAAACAAAAACTATGAAAGAGATATTTTAGAACTATGATTATGAAAGAGATAGTTTAGAACAATATATTTGTAATTTAATGTAATATTTATTGAAATTTTTATTTTATTTTATTTTAAAGCAAAACAGTCAGGTCAGTAATGTGCTTTGAAATAAAAATAAAAAAACTGGAAAAAAGAAGTGAGAGAAACATGGAGAGATTTTGTGAAAGAAACGCTCTGATTCCACGGCCAAATGGCAAACAGTTCATTACAGTACATTTTTTCTGTCTGAAGAATCTGAAGAAAAAACACATAGGCCATTTTCTAACCAGATTAGATTTTTTATTTAAATTTAAATGTCAAATGTAGTTTTTTTAATTTAATTTAATTTTTTTAAAGTTTTAAACTAAAGTTCTGGGGTGGGGGGGGGGGTTTACCTTCATTATATTCTTTGTTTATCAGAAGCCTTTTGATGCCTGCACATCAGTCATTAATATTACAGATAGACACACCACGTGTCAAAAATGCTTTGAAGCTGCCAGCATTCTTGAAAAGACACATATCTGTGAGTATTTGGAGGGAGGTATCTCATACAGATTCTTTCTGCCACTTCCCCAGCATCTCGATCCTTATCTTTTGAGTGCATAAGACAGGTTTCCTCCCTGATGAACGGGTGTGTGCATGTGTATCGGAAGATGTGAAGATGTGGGCACACAGGGCAGAGGGGGGGTGGGATCTCTACCCAAAAGCAGTCACAGTGTCTGTCTACAGAGAGTTGTAACATCATGACTGCAGTGTCACACTGCCAAGAGCACTTTGAAAGACAGCCAATCAGACACCTTTGCCATGTGTCAGACAGAGACTCAAGGAGTCTGTAGATCAGATCCTGCTTTTTATGGGCTGCCAACACTTTAGGACATGTGTTAGGCAACATTAAACCTCTCAGGCCACTGCTCTGGAAGCTCAGGAGCTGCCAACACCATCTTGTAACAGATAAGATGTTAAAGAAGCTCTAAATTGATCAGTTTTTTTCTATGATAAAATAAGTTTTAAAAAAAGTAGTGATTTTACAATACAATAACAATACATTACTACTAAAAAATGATCTTTTTCCACAATTTAATCAATGAAATCAAGACATGAGTCTGCAGTTTGTCTGTGTATCGACTTTACTTTCTCTCTCTTCCTGTGTGTGTCCCAGCAGTAATGTGAGTGTGTTTGCTGGCAGTGAGATAAGCACGCTTACTGTAAGTGAATCACTCCCTCATGCACTGGCACGGACACATGGGCACAGCCGTGGGTGAAGACCAAGAAAGGAGAGTACAGTGATGTCACACACAATGGAAGCTTTGGAGCCTCAGTCTGCAGAAAGAAACAATGACATCACAGAAGAAACTATAGAACGGTAATGCACCTCATTCTGGCTAATTAAATGCTCTATACAGTTTCTTCTGAACCCATGCATCATTATGAGGAAATCAATGTTCAACAATGAGATTCAGTGTCCTTAATGAGACAGTTTAAAGTGTGTATGATTAACATCTGTTGATCAGGTCAGTATTACATATAACTGTGTTAATTTGTGTATGTGTGTGTGTGCACTGAATTTTAATCTCTGTGTTGAAGACAGAGAAGTTGTTGGGTAGAAGATTCTGTAAATAACTCCAGCTGAATGTCCTCTTCAAGTAAACACAAGGAAGTACAGAGTGCAACCTCAACATTCAAATGATAGTTTATTCAACAATATTTACAGAAGAGTATAAACATACAAGACTTTGACAACATCACAAACATTAACAAAGATGGGAACTCTAGAAGTATAAGGTTAATTCTAAATATTGTGATATTTGACTTTATGGAGAATCACTTAATAGTGATTATGCATGGAAGGCCATGCCATCCCTAGTAAAAAAAAAAAGAATATATTTAAAATACATTTATTTCAAACTAAGTATAGTTCAAATCTATTAACATATTTACTGGCATATCGCTCAAGACTTACTGATATACAAATTATAATTAAACTTTATTTGGAGTACTACATGTGCACAATGCACATTTCTTAATTTTAAGCCTAAAATGTGTTTTAAGGTCACTATTGATGAGAGTTATATGATCTTTGATAATAAAAGTCTTTAAATGCAAGATATTTAAAGTGTATCTGAAATATACTTGCAATAGTTCCACTTTAGCACAATCAAATATACTTCAGTATATCTTTAGTTGAACTTCAGCACTACCTCAACACAATTAAAGTACACAAAATTAGTTGTTCCAATTGAGCACACTTTAAGTATACCAGTTTAGTATACTAAAAGTACAATTGAAGGGTATTATTAAGTACATAAATATGTAAATGTATTTGTAGTATACTTAGCATGAAATACGTTTATTTCAAATACATTTTAGTATATTTATTTTTCACTAGGGATCATAAGCAAACATGTAAAAAAAAAACTGTAATTACTGACATATGTGACTCTGGAGCACAAAACCAGTCTTAAGTCACTGGGGTATATTTATAGCAATAGCCAAAAATACATGCATTGCTAAGAACTTAATTTGGACAACTTTAAAGGCGATTTTTTTTTTTTTGCACCCTTAGATTCCAGATTTTCAAATAGTTGTATCTCAACCAAATATTGTACCTATCCTAACAAATCATACATCAAAGCAAAGCTTATTTATTCAGCTTTCAGATGATGTATAAATCTCAATTTCGAAAAATTTACCCTTATGACTGGTTTTGTGGTCCAGGGTCACATATTTGTATTCTATCGAATTTTATAGTAATAATAATAATTATAATACATTTAATAAAATAATATTTTGTCTATATTTGTCATTTTATTAATATTGCTTTATAAATATTTATTAAAATAAATTATTTTATCTGAATAAAGCAGTTAGCCATAAATGGGTCTGAATAGGCCTTAACACTGGCTAAAGATTAATTTGATTCCTAATGTTTTGCTGTCTGTAAGTAGGTGAGAGTGTGACACCACCTCCTGCTGTTTGGCACTTCAGGTCACACAGGCTTCTTGATACTGACAAAGGGTTTCCAGCGGTTCCCAGGGGCCAGTAAGGCCTGAAAGGGTCGATCCATCACCGCACCTCTGAGATTTCACCCTGCTGGGTCACCTCTGGAGAGGGACACACAAACGTGTGTTAGTTCTTGCTACAGATTACAGTCGAGTGTGTTTGGGATTCCTTGTAGATCTTCTGATTCAGTGGTATATTTTCTCTCTTGTATTCTAGCACTGGATAATGGAGAACAGATGGGACTGTTAATTCGAAGCAGACATGGCAGCTTTATTTTTTTGTACTCTCTGATGAGAAAGCAGCCCACAATACTAAGCTGCATGAGTGCATGACTTAACAAAACCTAGATTGCTACAATTTTAATGTCATCATATTCCAGATTAGTTGTGACTACCAATGTTAGCAATAAATACAATGAAGGTTTCTGGATCCGGCATATAGATCAATTTCGTTTTATAAACATAGTGAAGTTTTATGAATCAAGAGAAACTGAGACAAATGATAGCTCACAGAAAATTTAAATGGTGTTCCAATCTTGCATGAGTTCTCTGATTTATTCTGTGGAACACAAAAGGAGATATTTTGAAAAATGTACTGACCAGCCTTTTCCATATAATAGAAGTAAATGAGGATCTGGGCTGTTAAGCTCCAAAGTATAGTTTGTACCAATAATTTATCATATAAAATCTTAATCATTTCATAAAATCATAATCATCTCAATCTTAATCATTTCAAATCTTGCATTCCACTGCACGCATCCATGAATTTATGCAACATGTCAAGTTTGACAATAATGTGATGTGACAAATCAAATTCACAAAACAACAAGTCTGATTATGTAGAAATGCAAATGAGATATGAGAGCTGAGGCATAGGGTGCATAAGGATAAGGGTGATGAAAAAGGATGTACATTTTTGAGTGATCTATCTCATTAAAATGACCATAAACTGACCTGAGAGACAAAAACAACAACAACCAAAAAATGTATACTGAGCAATAAATGTGTAGAAAATCCATCACACACATAGTGTATATAGGCCTACACATATGCACTCACACACAGCTGATGCAGACTCTGCTCTATAGCTGAAATCATAAAGGTCACATTATAATTGAGTTTGCATAATTTCTGTATGTGCAAAATACATTAACCAGAAAAAAGTGCATAAATGACAAATTCTGAAATGACCTGGCAAGATATCTGCAATTAAACATCTTTATGGGTCATATAGTATCATTCATGCCTTATAAAACATGCATGGAGTCAATGTATGACCCATATAAAACAACTTTCATCTACAGGGTATCCTGTAATAGTCTGTCTGATATCACATTTATCTTCCACAGTAGTGCGTTCAATCTGTGGGCAGTATTTTAGGATGGGAGAGCAAGCTGTTATCTGCCATGAGCAAGTCACACACACACATGCACATATATGCTCCAGTACTCCAGTACCAGTTAGAAGGAGATAAATAAAAAGGAAGCAACAGAGAAAAGAAAAAACAAGGATTTTTACTCATTTCTAGGCAGCTGACTTTAAGACAACATGTGATATGAGAGGAAAACCAAAAGGGGGGAGGGCAAAATGATCTTCCTGCTGATACTGTGTGTAGTTAGGCTCTCATTGCTTGCAGGTGAAATAATAAAGGCGTCTGTGCTGCTAGAGGGCCGAGCGGAGAACTTTGGAGTTGGTAGGTTTAAGGGGATAAAATGAACTCCCTACAGCAGGGGAAACACAGTGTCAGCTTATTCAGTCATATCGGTGTCACATGTGAACTGGGACAAGTGTCTGACACAGATCCTGAAGGGTGTTTATGTACTTGTGAAGATGTGTGTGTGAGAGAGAGAGAGAGGAACTCAGCACTAAAGTATGAAGAACATGTAAGTGGGGAGAAAGCAGCTACATGTCCACCCACACACTCATTCTCTCTCGTGAAGAAAGTTCACTGCCTGAAGCGAATCCACAGAAACTGAAAAACTTCCCATCAATCAGTCTCTTTTTCTTACTCATTTCCTGCTTTACATATTGGGTTCAACGTTAAATCCAAGTACCAAATGCTAAATCGATTCATAAATGCGTTGGCTGCTTAAATCTGAACCACATATTGATTACAAACATAAGTAACAGGATTCACCACATCAAACATGTAGGTGTGTGTGTGTGTGTGGTTCAGGTATAACCTACATTATGAGGACAAAATATCCCCACAAAGATGGCAATATTCAAAATGCTTGTCCTAGCGGGGACATTTTTTTTTGGTCCCCATGACAATCATACAGAATTATCCTTTTTAAAGATCTAAAATAGCAGAAAGTTTTGTGTGAGGGTTAGGGTTAGGGCAAGGGGATAGAAAATATAGTTTGTATGGTATAAAAACCATTACGCCTATTGAGAGTACCTGTAAACAACATATGCAAGAATGTGTGCGTGTGCGTGCGTGTGTGTGTGATTACTCTCCTCTTAAAGTAACCAAACTAGCCATAAGCTTACAAGAGTCATACAGGGGTCATATGATGCGATTTCAATTTTTCCTTTCTATTTAGAGTGGTACAAGCACTTGGTGCATAAAGAAGATCTGTAAAGTTGCAAAGACTAAAGTCTCAAATTCAAAGAGATATTCTTTATAAAGGTTGAGTCAACCACGCCTACCTAAAACGACTCGTTCTAACACACCCCCACATGTCTACATCACGATTTGGGAAGATTTGCATAGCGCCGCCCAAATGTTCACACAATGAAAGAAGGCTTTATTCTCGCTGTAGTATTGTTGTTGCCACCGCCACCATGTCGTGAAGGCGCTGTGTGTTTCGTTGTGAAAGCGAAACTACTTTGGTTGGCCTTCCAAAAGAGGACGATGTTTTATGTTTACGCGGCGCGATGCAACGCAACGCGAAAAAAGACAGTATAAGTCATTATAATCCGTAATTATGTCCCCACTGGATGCAACAAATGCCTAGTTTATAATGGGTTTTAATGTTTTTGTCTCATCGCTCCAGCTGGGCAGGGCATCACAGTATGGTAAGAGGCATAACATTTCCGTCACACGCTTGAGGTATTCGGCCAATCACTACGCATTGGATAGCTGGCCAATCAGAGCACACCTCGCTTTTCAGACCGATGAGCTTTATAAAAATCTACGAGTTTCAGAAAGGCGGGGCATAGAGGAGAAACAATTATGTACAGTATGTGGAAAATAATGTGTTTTTTTAACCTTAAACCGCATAAACACATTTCATTACACCAAATACACAAAATAATGTTCTTTTTAGCAGCATCATATGACCCCTTTAAGTCATGTCAGCTAATTGGTTAAGGTCTGTGTAATGTATTTCTCTGCTGTGAAAATACAGTATATATTTTTTTATATGGTAAATTCATTATGCAAAAAAAAATAAAAATCAGAATAGCTGCTGAATCTTAAAAAAAATGTCTGCGTTTTACTGAATCTTAACGGAAAGCTAAAATAAATTGTCAATTATTCAATTGATAGTAATAAAATAAGTAATAAACTAACTAACTAAATACATGCATACACACATACACACAAAAGTATTCTGAACATTTACTGTTGTATCTTCCTAAACTACGAGAACTGGACATGAGAGTCGACATCTCACACAAGCTCAGCTGCTAATAGAGTCAATTTGTCTTTGTCTGACTGAGTACACAAATCATAAAGTTATAAAAGCATTCACTATGAAAGTGGTTGTATTTCTTTAAAGGAGTGCTGGCTGAACATTAACACCCTGTAAAACAATTCGTCAAGGGAATGCCAAGGACAGAGACTTTTCCAGTCCTGTTGAGTTTCCAGTCTGGCAACATGGAAATACTGAGTGACTCCAGCCATTAGAGAGAATGCTGCCATTGCTGCAGACAGAGAGAGAGAGTGTGTGCAAATACAGGTCACAGAACCTCAGTCTTCTAGACAAAATAATCATACTCAGTAAATAATGAATGCTTTCGGATTTGAGGCCCTCCATGCAGGCTTTTGTCACTTTGCATTGGCTTAAGTTTGAGCCGACTGTCTTTACCAGGACATGTGACCATCTGTTATATAACAATTAGTGTTATTCTGTAGCTTCTTTTTCCTCTGGATTGCTATGTCAGAGTAAGCACGGACTGATTATTTTATTACTCTGAACAAACAAAAGTCACTCTGGAAGGTTTAATAACTCTGATGAATGTTATGTCCTCTCTTGCTCTTTCCATTTATTGTCATCACTTTAGTCCTGTCCTAAAGTCCTGTCTCCATTCAACCAGACAATCACATCTGTATCTCTAGGAAATTATTGGAGAAACTATAAATATATTATACCTAAAAAGAAAAAAATAATAAAGAGGAACAGGGAGGAACATAAAAAGTATAACCTGTATAATATCCATTTAAAATATCTGTAAAGCTGATTTGATACGGGCACCTGAATCACTCAAATGAAATCAGATTACTAGCACACTGGACACGTCAGATAGTTATTAAATGTCACACGCTTCATTATACATGTCAGAAACATCATGTTAGGTACTTCAAGCTTTTTTCAAATAGACATTTCACCATGTTTTAGTATGCATTTACTCTGTTTTAACCTGAAATGTCAATACATGAGGATGAATGCAGCTGTCAAACTCATGTTAATCTAGGTCCTGAGGTGAACACATTGTCCTCTTAACCTCCTTCTCTAGCTGTGCCTGCTCCTCAGATCTCCAGCTGCTGTCTAATCACAGAGAGGAACAGAGGATCAGATCCGTTCAAAGGAAGTTGAAACACTAGATCTGTCACATAGATATTAGTATATTGGGCATGATTGCATCTTTCTTCACATGATTGACCATTAACACAACTACAGATATCTTTCTTCTGCCTTGGAGGACCACTATGTGCAGCACAGCAGGTGAGGAGGTGTCTGTTTGTGTCAAAAGAGGGGTATACATAAAAATATCATTAGCTTGCTATAAAAACAATAGAAGTCAATGGAAAGTTCCCATCATGACAGAAAAGCAAACGTGCGTGTTTACAGAAAGATGAAGGCTCAGAAAGTAATATCTCCCTGTGGTGGTCTCTGTTTGCCCGAGATCTAATTCTTTTAAACACATTCCTCGAGGGCTTAAGGGCTTATGACGAAAATTAGAATTCATTGAAATGCTGCATGTCCCTCTGCAGCAGTTATTCCAGGTAAGTGATACCGTCTCTCTATAACAAACTCTATAACAAAGTGATCACTCTATAACAAACATATACCATCCGGCTGTTGCTATGCAGTTGCTAAGGTGATCTTTTAGGGGCCATTAACACAGAAGGAGTCTCAAAAATGTGTGACACTGCACCAATGAATCTAAAAGAATGGAAGGTTACAAGACACATTTTTAAAAGTTAAATTTTTAAAACATGATGCTCTTTCTAAGCACTAAAAAGCAGATAGAAGCAATGCAACTGTCAAAGGGGGGTTTTCGACTGGGTACAGTACCTGGTACTTTTTTCAGTACTTCAGTACCCTGGTACTTTTTTCAGTACCAGGTACTTTTAATTTTCTTAAACTTAATGGCAATAAGACTGAAGTACTCCTTGTAGCCACTAACTCTGTTCTCTCAAGGTCCTATAGTTTTTCTTTATCCATTGATGGTTCCTCCGTTTCTCCTTCTCGCCAGGTTAAGAACTTGGGGGTCATCTTTGACAGCACTCTTTCATTTGAAGCTCACATTAATAGTATAACCCGGTCTTGTTACTTTCATCTCCGTAATATTGCTCGCCTTCGTTCATCTCTCACTCCACACAGTACTGCCATTCTAGTTCACTCACTTGTCACCTCTCGCATCGACTACTGTAATTCTCTTTTATTTGGTTTATCACACAAGCTTCTCCATAAACTCCAGTTGATTCAGAATTCAGCTGCTCGTATCATAACCCGGACTCCATCGATACAACACATTACGCCATCTCTTAAATAGCTTCATTGGCTTCCCATCAAATTTCGCATTGAATTTAAAATTCTTCTTCTCACATATAAAGCCTTTAGCCATACTGCTCCTCGCCTTTGGAATTTTCTCCCAGCTAACATCCGCAACTTAGATTCATTATCCCAATTCAAAGATAAACTCAAAACTCACTTATTCAGAATAGCTTATCCTACATAATTACTGGCTACACTCAAATCTTTAATTTTTTATTTTTTTTAAACTGCTCCTTGTTCTTTTTATGGTTCATTGATATTGCTGTTTATTGTTATTTATTGCTGTTTTATTTATTGTTCATGATGTACGGTGACCTTGAGTGATTTGAAAGGCGCCTTAAATAAAATGTATTATTATTATTATTACCACCTCGGCTGAGGTTCCAAGCGAGCCATACCGCTACCAAAATGTGATGTGTAAACCCTGCTGATCAATGATTGGCCGGAGAGAATCGTCACTACCTACGTCATTGAACTTGCAACACCAGACACCAGACCCGCAAGATTTAAATCAACACAGCCAGCAAAAGATTGAACGTAACTTTTTTTTGAACGAGCGCACCTTTTTTTTTGCAACCAAAAAATGGCTGTTTCGTGGTGTGTTGAGGGAGTACAGAGTACAGACATTCCTCTCGTTGATAGCCGAGGAGCGGATCCAGCGAGAGCTTGATGGGGCGATGTGTATAATCTTCGCCCTATCTTCACCCCATTTCACTTCATGCCCACGCAGTGGAAAAGCACCAAAAGACCTCAGTCCAGTTCATTTTTACATTGAAAACCAATTAAAAAGCAGCTTAGTAGAATGCAAAAATGTTGTGTGAACCGACCCATGCCGTGCTTCTATGTCATTGCTAGGGTGTTAAAAGGATAGTTTACCCCAAAATGAAATTTCTGTTATACTCACCCTCAGGTTGTTCCACACCTGTAGTTTCTTTATTCTGTTGAACACAAAAGAAAATATTTTGAAAATGTTGGTAAACAAACAGTTGATAGCCATTGACATCCATAGTATGTAACTGTTTGCTTACCAACATATTTGCTAACGCTAACCAACATATAACATATACAAACTAGAACAATCAGTAGTCAATTCTCAGCCCCACACACACAGGACCTCAAACCAACCACACCCACTGCTAAGACTCTCATCTTCTCCTTCTGTCCCCTCACTGAGGCAGAAGTATCAAAACTTCTCCACTCCAGCCATCCTACAACATGCCCTCTAGACCCAATACCCTCACATCTTCTCCAAGCAATCTCTCCTACACTCTTACCAGCACTCACACACATCATCAACACATCTCTCCTCACAGGCACTTTCCCCACTGCATTCAAGCAGGCTCGGGTAACCCCACTGCTCAAAAAACCTACATTAAACACTTCTCTTATAGACAGCAACCTGTCTCTCTCCTTCCATTCATAGTGAAAACCCTCGAGTGAGTTGGTTTCAACCGGATATCATTGTTTCTTTCAAAGAACAACAAACTGGACGCTAACCAGTCAGGTTTCAGGAGTTGCCATTCAACTGAGACTACTGTCAGTCACGGAAGCCGTGCGGATTGCAAATGCTGATTCCAAATCATCGGTTCTTATTCTGCTGGATCTATCTGCTGCTTTTGACACTGTCAATCATCAGATCCTCCTGTCCGCCCTCTCATCACTGGGCATCACAGGGATTCCACTTCGCTGGTTTGAACATACAGGCACATGGCTTCTCCTACCATTGCTATGCTGATGACACACAGCTCTATCGCTCATTTCAACCAGATGATCCAATGGTAGCTGCACGGATCTCAGGCTGCCTGGCGGACATCTCGGCATGGATGAAAGAACATCACCTACAGTTTAACCTGGCAAAGAATGAGCTTCTTGTCTTCCCTGCCACTCCAACTCTACAGCATGATTTCACCATCCAGCTAGGTTCTTCTACAATCACCCCATCAACTTCGGTCAGAAATCTTGGTGTAATCTTTGACAACCTTCAAAGACCACATTGCAAAGACCGCTCGATCTTGCAGGTTTGCATTGCACAACATCAGAAAGATCAGGCCCTTTCTAACGGAGCATGCTGCACAACTTGGCCCTTGTCATTTCTAGGCTGGACTACTGCAATGCTCTTCTGGCTGGACTTCCATCAAGCACAATCAAACCTCTACAAATGATTCAGAATGCAGCGGCACAACTGGTCTTCAACCCATGTTACACCTCTCTTTATTTCCTTGCGCTGGCTACCGGTTGCGGCACACATCAAGTTCAAGACATTGATGCTTGCATATAGAACAGCCATAGGCTCAGCACCCGCCTACTTCCACTCACTATTACGAACCTACATCCCCTCCAGAAGTCTGAGATCCGCTAGTGAGCGATGCCTCGTGGTACCATCACAGAGAGGCTCAAAATCACTTTCCAGAACATTCTCGTTTACCATTCCTGGTTGGTGGAATGATCTTCCCACCCCTATACGGAATGCTGAATCCCTGACAATTTGCAAGCGACAGCTGAAAAATAATTTCTTTCGACGCTACTTGACTTCATCCTAAATTAAAAAAAACAAAAAACGTTGTCTTTCTCTTTATTTATTCCTTCGCTTTCTAGCATGTACTTACTTGAACAAATGCCTGAAACTTGGTATTACGAGCACTTCCTGTGTCTGTTTGCCTCTTTAAGAAGAATCGCTTTATGTATTCCCCAATTGTAAGTCGCTTTGGATAAAAGCGTCTGCAAAATGTCTAAATGTAAATGTAAATGTAACATATCTTCTTTTGCATTTTTTGGGTGAACTATCCCTTTAAGTCCAAGTGATTTTACCATGTTTTGGCACTCACTGATCGCTTAGAAAGTAAAATTAGACCTCTCATAGCACAAATTGAGCAGGCCAAGCTACACATCAAAGTAAAATAGTTAACACTTTATTTTGATAGTCCACTTTAGGCATTCTACTAACAGTAAGTAACTTTGCAACTACATGTTAACTAGCAGTCGTTAAAGTTTAGTAAACTGTCTGCTTAATATCTTCTAACACTTTATTTTAATGGGTCCACAACATACAACATACTGACTATGAGAAACTTTGCAAGCATATGTCAACTTATTCTACTAACCCTAAACCTAACCTAACAGCCTACTTTAGACTGTCTACTTATAGTTAGTAGAATGTCTAAAGTCGACTATCAAAATAAAGTGTAAACTTAAAATATGTATAAGGTTAGGGTTTTTTTCACATCCCTGTATTTCTAGTATGAGTACTAGCAATAGATGTCTTAGCAAGTATCACTATATTTATAGAGAGTATGCTATATAGTAGGCCTATATAGTAAGGGGCTGTTCACACAGAACATGTTGCGTTCCACTGTGCTGTTAATCCATTGTTTTTTCGTATAAAAGTGCTAAATGGACATGATTCACACGGCATAACATGGCATTCTAAAAACGGTCAAGTTAAAAGAAGTTCAGCTTTTTTTGTAGATTTTTTTCATTTGTCCTGCGTTTGAAATGCAAAAATTTGTTCTGCATAAATGGCCACTAAGATCCAGTGAATACAGTAGGTGTACATTTTGGTGTATTTGCGATCTATTGCAAACATGAGCACAAGAAAGAGTGAAAAAACAGCTCCTAAATTCCAACGTGTCCAATGAGTGCCAAATAAATTAGTTGTCACATTGCATGCCAAGAAAAATGGCTGGGGGGGGACTTCTGGAGAACTCTCTGAAGAAACAAATGTGCATGAAAGGACTTTGTCTGTTTTGAAATCTCCATCGAATCCTGTCAGAGTATCCCAGCATGGAGCCATAAAGATTAAATACAGACCCGGTTCTTCTTTTATAGTCCACTACAGTGTGAATCTCCGTACAGATACATCCTTCAAAATAAGACCATTTGAAAGCAGTGAGCAAAAGGAAAGCATGAGGAGATGATGCTGGCTGCTTATAAGAGAGTGACTTGGCAGAGCTGGATTCACCACAGCCAAGCTGAACAGAATTCAGCACATGCTTCTCTATCATCTAGGTTTCTTTTATGTCTCATTTCTGCTTTCTCATATCCATACATGGCCGCAAATGCTTGCTCTGTGTGTGGAGGAGAGGGAAAGTAAAAGGTAATGATGTTATACTCCCTACATGCTCAGACATCTCATCGTTCGTCATCTGCTATTGTTTTCAGTTACACAAACACATGTATCCTATTGCGCACACTAGTTTCACTCATTCCCTGAGGCTATGAGATTGTAAAATACACTGTTACTCCACTACCCTGACCACCACAGTACAGCAAAGTTGAAATACTGTACAACAGCATGTCACACAAACATACATGCCTGATTAGACCATCATCTGGTCTTAGAGACATTCCATATAAAATCTCTCACTCACACATTTACACTCATCCTCTCCTGATTCTAACCCCACCTCTCCATCCCTAGAGAGAAAGTCTCTATAGCAACTCCTCACCTGTCCTCTTGTTCTATGTCTTCAGATACAAGATGTCAGAAGAGTGTGGTAGTGCAATTTTTCATTTATAATCAGTGTTGGGGAAAGGTACTTTTAAAAATAATGCATTACAATATTGCATTACACCCTAAAAGGATATTTTCTTGTAAATTAAAAAAGTAATGCGTTACTTTACTAGTTACTTGACAAAAGTAATCTGATTACGTAACTCGCGTTACTTGTAATGAGTTACTCCCAACACACTTTGAGATTTCCTGCTTAAAAGCATCCCTCCACAAGATAATGTATAGGCCTACATATTAATAAGCAGGGCTTGACATTAACACCCGCCAACACGCCGATTTCAGCTGTGGCGGGTAACACAGTCACTCCTACTGGCATCTTCGTCGGGTAACAGTAACAGAGCTCGACATTAATGCTTGTCTGGGACAAGTGGATATTTTGAAGGGGCAAGTGAAAGAGAATTTTACTTGCCCGACCGGACAACAAACGTGATTAAAACATCTAATTAGGGAAGCACGGAAATTTCAGCAAGAATGATTCTGATTTTGTTACATTTAGTGCAAATGGCAATTTAGGCTATAGTGGATAATGTACCGACAGTGACAAGGTCGTGCAGTTGAGGCCCACGCAGCCTGTCTGTGTGAACGAATCTCGTGAAGAAATCAAAATAAATGGACTGCACTCAGAAGAAACATACTGCGGTAAAAATGTCGTTTTTATATTTATAATATGATATAGCCAAGCAACATGACTGCAAATTTAACATTGATTTTATGCAAGAGTTCAAACAAGTAGATAATAGGCCCATTAAGTGACTTACATTTTAGACTTAGTCAATGCTTACTGTTTGTACTCGATTGAATGAAAATAGTTCCAAAGATCACAGCATTAATCGCGCATGTCTGAACAACACACGCAGTGCTTCGTTACCAAATGATTCAGTGTATCGAACGAATCAATGATTCAGTAACCCACTTGGTTCATTCTTGAATGAATCGTTTGAATGAATGACTCAATGACTCACTCAGTAAGACAGTCACTTGAACGGTCTTTTGAACTTTCGGTTTACTAGAGAATAGGCCTACTGAAAAACACAGTTTCCACAAAATTCTTAATGAGCACAACTGCTTTGATTATATTAAGAAATGTTTCTTGTGGACTAAATCAACATATTAGAATTATTTCTGAAGGATCATGTGACACTGAAGACTGAAGTAATGGCTGATGAAAATTCAGCTTTGCTAAAAACGTATTTATTATTTATTTTAATTGGTAATAATTCTAAATATAATTTTTCAATTAATCGACCCCAAACCTTTAAACTGTAAGGTAATTTTAATTTTATACTATCAGCATATCAATTTTGAGTGAAAAGCTGAAAATATACATGAATTTTGTCTCCTTTTTGCTTTAATGACTAAAGCTGAGATGGACTCCACAGGTTTTAAAAAATACATTACATAAAATCGTAATGTTAGAAGAAATGTCCAACACATGGTAGTCATTTTGACTACCCATATACATTTTCATCAAAGCAATTTTTTCTTTCTAAGCAACCAACAAGAAAGTGTATGTACTGCATTGTTATCTCAGCAGGTAGTAAATGACAGAAAGAAGTGCGAATAAGATTTAATGCTTTTTGCAGTACAGAGAACATGTTAGGTGCAGTTAGGTATGACAACTCAGGGTTTAGCTGAGCTCTAGATCTCTTACAGAGCCGCAGTTGATTTGTGAGCACCGCTATAATTAAATGTCAGAGGAGAAATTACGCTGCATGTTGGAACAAGATAGTTTCACAGAACTGATCATGACAAATTACCTTAGTGAATCAAAGAGGGTAACATCCAGCTTTGAGAAATTACGGATAATGTATGTCAGACAAAATGGAGTGACAAATTATCCACAGGAGAGCGCAGGCATACTGATGCTATAAGACACACAAAGAACAAAGATGCCCTCTGCTGGTAAAAATAAACTACAGCTATACACACAAAAGTAGGGGAGAGAGAGAGAGAGAGAGAGAGAGAGAGAGAGAGAGAGAGAAAATAAGTAATTTATCAAATTTTAATAAGGTAAATCTGATAGCAGAACTGAACAAAAAATTAATAACAATACACACACTCAGACAGGAATGACAGAGGTACAAGACATCAGTTTATTCCACTTATTACATGAATAAAATTTTTAAAAAGGCAGTCATAAACATGAGAAAATAAACAAATGTGCATATTCAATTACAAAAGACAGACAATTAACAATCAGAAGATTAACAATCAGAATTAACAGGCACATTTTAGTAATAACTTGTGTAGTTCATGTGTTTTTTGGTAAGAGGCATTGTCAGAAAATAATCAGCATATAAATGTGGCAAAAAAACTGTTCTAAAAATATTTGTGTGGGAAAAGTGAAATAAAATGAATGTTCCAAAAATTCCATATAGACACATGACTGAGTGATAATTCAAAAATACAAAAAGAATCATGATTTCATGTTTAGAACTGGATTTTCATGATCATACTCCTCAGCATATACACACACCTCAACATAAATACACATAAATATACATACATGCACAACTAAAGCCACATTTAAGGCATCATATTAACATTCAAATATCTTATGATGGAAATAAAGAATTATTTTCAAGGCAGTAACAAAAGAAACTAAATTGCTTTTTAAAAGAATTTCTAGACATTTCTAAACATCACAGTTGTGAACAACATAAGAGTTTGTTTTCTTCAATGTTATGCACAGATGCAAGAGTAACAACAACGGCCTGAAGAGTTTGAGAACTCACAGGAGTACAGTAAATACCAGTGTATAAAAACTTGCATAATCTACCTTTCATGGATAAAATTGTAGTTTATAAATACAAGCTTTTTGTACGGTTCATGAACTCATGTAAACACTTTGTTCCTCCCACCAAACACTACATCAGGCTGTTAAACGGTGTGCTTGTCTTGCTGTTAGCAGAGACAATATAAATCACACATCCTTAGCCCTCATTCCTCATAGCTGGGTGGACAACGTAATATTAAACACTACAAATTGTGACACTACATGACACAAGCTTGATTTAGCTCTTCACCAAGCAACCAATGAGGCAGAACGAAGAGTAACAGATTATATTTATAGAGCGGACATATTCAGCACACCCTAGGAAATTACTAGGCCTAAGTGTCTTTAATAGTAGACACAGTTGATGGTGAACGGTAACAGAAAAAATATATTTCTAGTTGACTGGCATGCCATAGACATGATTTAAATATTCAATCAAGCTTAAGACAAATTTGAAATAAAAAGTCCAGTGTTTATTTAAAAAAAACTAAAAACATATGCAGACCAGCAGGGGTCACTGTAACTTAGTTGAGGGCCACTGTGTAAAATTCAGTAATTAAGTCATCCAGCTGAGACCCGTTTCCTGGCCTCTTTATAGAAGGGAAAAAAGCAACGACAGAATGGTCAAGACAGCGACAGGCTTAATTTAGGTCTGGAAAACTGGCTGCAAAGTTTCATTCATTTAGTTAAGAAGGTAAATTGTGGGATCCCTGGATTTTAAATGGAAAACGCTTGACCAAAACTCTCGAAAAACAACGTGAGAATCAGATCTGAGAGGGGAGCAAGCACATCGTCTGGTTTTTCCAGCAAAGGAGTTCATGATTTTGTACATTTTAAACATTTCTTTGACGCAATGACCCAGTTTGGCTAATCTGTTAATACAAAGCTTTATGACTTGCAACTGATTGTCTGCTCCTGAAAAAGAATAAATGATCTAGAAGGAAAAGAGCCAGTAATGCATGAAGTCATTACATTACTTAACTAGAGCAGCAAGTATGGATTAGGCTTGTGATGGCTGCATAGAGTGTTCAAACATGTCTGTTCACTTTAGCATAATGCAACATAATTCTCCTATAGAAAAAGAAACCACATTTTATCAAAATGATCAACAGATATTTATGCTCAGGTGTGCTGTGTATCGTCTGTGCCATGTTCAGACCAGGTGAACTACATTTCCCACAATCCACAGCACCGCTGATCTCACACCCACAGAGCACTGTATAACTACTTGTAACATTATCAGCAGAATTTGTTGACACAAAGTCAAGCCGTTGAAATACTATGTGGTAGCGATTTAGAGCTACATTTGAAATATATACATCTAAAGAGCTCATCATCGCTTCTGACCTTTGACATGAAATTAAGTACATAAAGATGCTAAATAAAATCACAGTAGAACAATGGTAAAATGTTAAAGAGCTAGTTCAACCAAAAATGACAATTTTATCTCATGTTGTTCCAAACCGCAGAATACAAAAGACATCCATATAACGAAAATCAATGGGGACCAAGAAAAAAGGGATCCGTGACAGCGTTTTTCTGGTCAAATGAATGAAAGAAAAGACAGAAAGTCAATCATACGGTTTTAAAATGTCATGAGGGGGTATAAATGATGACAGAATTAGCATTTTTGGGTGAACTGTCCCTTTAAAGCAGCCAAACCCTGGATCAGCAGTTCACTGACAGTTCAAAGCTGGGTCATTCAGCCAGGCCCAGATTTTAATCATATGTTGAGGACTTCTGGGATGGACCAGCATCAGGCTGTTATAGGCACAGGCATTATCGCGATATTTCTCCTCGATATCAAAGGTCCTGAAGCCTTTGTTCTTCTCAGGAGCAAGGCCCAGTTTCTTAAGGCACATACCCGTGTAGACATCATCGATGGGGTAGAGGGGCACCAACCTCGAGACGTTATGAAGTTTCTGGACCAGCTGTCCCGAGAACAAATAACCACCCCCACCCGCATAAGCAGGGTACGTTCCAACGAACATGCTTTCCGGGATAAAATACTTGACCTTTTTGTCCCGGTGTGGACCAGCGTTGGTAATCACATCTCCTACAAACAGTTCCTTGGCTTTGGCATGAGAAAGATTGATTAGGAAGTCTATAATGCGGATGGTGTTAACAAAAACATCGTCATCGCCCTTGAAGATGTAACTGACTCCAGGACAGCGGGTGTTCAGCCATTCCAGGAAAAGCACTTCCTTGATGGTGAGGTTGAAGAATGTGTCCCTATAGTCCCATTGAAGAATATCTCCATGTATGGAGCTCTCATGGAGAAGCATCTTCGAGAGATCAGGAAAGTGGTCCTCCGTGGCTGCATTTCCAAGAAGAAACACCGTAATGACCGTTCTGTTTGCAAGGAGGCCAGCTTTGCCCCACGACTCACGGATGGCCTGACGTCGATCAAAGTGCGGGACTAAAGATTTAATAGCTAGGAGGAGGAACGGTGGGTCTTTGCACATGTTTGGCTGATCCATCACGATGGGATAGGACCTGCAGCGCATGTAAAGCAGAAAGTCCTTGAAGCGATCCGGTAGCGAGTTGTAATCCTTGACTTGGGTGGTCACCCTGAAGTCTGGCTCACAGGAGTCCAGACTGACTGTGTCGTTTAGCCAGTCTGGAAGCTTATCAATCGTGAAGTTGAGCTTTTCTAGGTTGCGATTGTTGATGTAGTTCAGCTGTTGCTGCCGGCGATTCCAGTAGGCGTCACTGGGGAGATCTTTTGCCCAGAAACGATTCGTGGGAACCAGCTGCTTATTTTTGTTGCCGTCACCCTTCCCAGCATTGCGAGAGACCTCCACCACTATGAAGATGAACACCATTGTCATCATCACCATGACCTTCACCTTCCTCCGAGGTCCCTGCATGGTGTCGAGACTCACCACCTAAACAGCAGAGACAAAAAATAACATAGATGAGGACATGTGAGGGACTACTGACTAGGGATGGGCGATATGGGCTTTAAAATATATCACGATGTTTCTGGTATTTATTACGATAACGATATCAATGACGATAATTCAGGGAATCATGTTTCTTTTAAGAAAAGTATTATCTTTCCTATTTTTACCCAAAATAGGGTGAGCAAACTGAGCATTAACCTCCTGAGACCCTGCATCCTCATATGAGGACATTATATTTTAGTGAATTTCTCTGAGACTATACATGCCACAGTCTGGATGTCCTATATAGAGCACATTCAGGGCTTTTCGGAGATACTAAATGTTTGGATGTTTCACCATGACCACCCCCTCTCCTTGGTCTTCAAAAATGTCTGATATTAATTTAGTGACACTCTTTTGAAATATGATCATATTTTGTAATTGTCATTTAAATCGGACACATTTTTAAACTGTGTCATAAATCAACATCTTAGGAAAATATTATGGGGTTTCAAATCAAAATATAACTTTGTTACGAAACAGGAGGTTGATTTCATACATGTCCTCATATGAGGACACTGGGACTAAAAGCATGTTTATTACGCATTTTGGGAGACACAACAAATGAATAGGGAAAGAAAATATATTTCAATATTCCTATGAAATATTATGAAAATCTTGTCAATTATTACTCTCAATATTACACTTCTTTTTTTCATTACATGTTGCCCCAAAAACACATTAATATGCAAATTAGATTTAGTTTATAGATACATTATATATAATGAGAAAACCTGTTTGTGGCCATTTTACACACATTTTGCATGAAGAAAAATGGTATATCCAATCAATCTGTTATAACATAGTTGAGAATTATCTTTATACAAAGTTTAGTAAAAAAAAATCCAAAAAACTAAAAATGTATTGGTGATTTAAAAGAAATCTATTGTTTTTGTCTAAGCATGTTCATTCATGTCTTTTTTTTTTTTTTTTTTAGAAATTGAGTCCCAATGTCCTCTACCAAGGACGTAGCATAACTTATGAATGAAATATCGGGGTTTTTTTTTGTTTACATTTTTTTGAATGCTCTAAACAATGTAATGGCATCAAAAAATACAATTGTTTTCCTAAAATGTTTTGCCGGGTCTTAAGAGGTTAATGAGTTCACACGTAATGTAGAGACTGTTTAATTCATACTGGAAGCCTGAGGGCGCCCTTGTACAGAAACTCCACATATCCATAGCAGAAGAAATACTACTGACGATGCTTCAGGAAGGTATCCAGTTATTATCGCTGAATAAAACGCACAACGGAGGTAGAGACATTGTAACTGATGAAACTTGAGGAAAATAAACATACGATTGCACAAAATATATGGTTTATCTGTGTTCTTCAATCTTGGGTATTTTTATAAGGAAAGTATATTTATAATGCAATGTTAATCGACATGGCCTTTATCACTGTATATAATACTATCATTCTGTAATATGAAACCACGTCTGGTCACAAAAATAAGTATTTCAAACACTCGACTATGTCATTAAGTTAATTTGGAGAAAAAGCATGTCAATAAATTATATCTTTGTTGGACAAGTTTTGTAAACAGGCTCATGCACATGCAAAGCTGTATCGCACACGTGCTACTGTAGTAACGTTACATTTATTCAGACCGATTTTTTGTGCACTGTACCAAACCAGTTACAGCTCGAGCTCCTCATTTAGCGATATAGGCTACTCCTCCTCAATTTCACGTCCGCTTTCCGTGATGTCGCTCCGCACTGTCGCACACAGAAACATGCCAACAACTAGACTTTATCTTTATTATCGCAGGAAGACTCATTCTTATCGTGGTGAGAATTTTTACCGGTATATCGCAAACGATAAGATATCGCCCATCCCTACTACAAACTAAAAAAATAACTAGGAAGCCATTGGTTCTTAAACTTTTATGAGCCAATGTGTGACTTTTTAGTTCACAAATTACAGATAGAGCTGAATACAGATGGCTTGGTTCCCATTAAATGCTGTCACTGTAGTGATACTGAGTGTATTTGTGGCATATGCATTTTTTAAATACTTAATTCAGCAAGCATGCATTAATTCTGATGATAATTGATCAAAAGTGACAGTAAAAGACATTTATGGGAGGAAACACTAGCACACTAAAGATGTGATTGACCAACAGCACTTTACAAGATAATATTGGATTATAACTGCACAGCTAGTTTCAATTATTTTTTACTTGCCTTGCCTCTTGGAGGTTTAATATTTTTGTTAATAGGGAAGAAAAAGGAACCATTCCATTATATATACACATCTAAATTTCTCTGAACACATTCAAATGTAGATCATCCAAACAGTTTCCATTTCCTAGGATAGATTCTTCAAACATCTCTCACCGGAACCGTTTAGTTGACAGTTTCAGCTAAAGGTTTCTACTCAACCACATGCCCCAAAAAAATGAATGCCACACAGATAACCATAAAGCAAATCCTGTTTGATGATAAAACGTGCAATGCTTCAGAGTTTGTTTGTGCGTGTGTTGGCAACTAAAGTGTTTGAGAACTGCATGCTAATAGCAAGTGCAAATCGAGAAGACAAACTAGCGGTGGACACAAAGCTATAATTTACTTGAAGAACTTGGCCCCATTTCAAGCCTGGCTGTTTTAAATTTAGAACGGCATGCTAAAATTAAACCACGTGAACCTCTTTACGTTTAACTCTATATGAGAGTTAACCCACAATTGCATAAAGAACACTTTATTTGGGACGACTTGGAATAATTTTGCCATTTAAAATTACAACAATATGAGAAAGGTTTAATTTCGGCCAATTCACACTTATTGAAGACTAATATTACTTCTTTTATTTAACCTGAACATGTAATTTTCTCATCCATCTGTTGCTTCTCTTTCACCATCTCCTCCCTCTTTCTCTTGTTTCGTTGCTTTTGTCTCCCAGCAACCCCTCTGCTCTGTTGCACATGGTTTCTCTCATTTATTCAACTCCACATTCTTCAGTTCAGCTTACTTTTCCATTCTCTTTCTGCTCTATCCTAGCCCACTTTCCGCTCACTCCCGTCTTATTCTTTGTATAACCCACACCCTTCGCTATAACTCTCTAAGGGATACCAGTATAAGGCCTAGTATTTCCTATGGAACAGAGCTGAATGCGAGTTTAGAGGTAGTCTAGCGTTGCAGGTACGACATAAAGGACTAAATTTAGAGTGGCCTCATGGGCCAGTTGGCCTCTGGGATCAGTGGTGATTTAAAGACTACATAGGAGCCAGTCAATGACAGAGAGACATTGATTTCCAACAAGAAACGGCATTATCTTTATGTTTTGACTTGAAAAAAGCATAATGTCCAATATTCCTGAATTAAATTATAAACCATTAAAAAAGGTATTTTAGTGAATTATGACTAAACAAATGATACAATAAGAATAGTTTTTTCTCAGCTGAAATAATTACTCAGGGCCAGTGTGTACCTGTGCACAGGTGAGACTGTGGAGGGTTCAGGTGTATGGTGCGCAGGTGCTAGCAATTGTTTTTAGCCCATCCTGACACACTAACAGAGTGAATCACAGAAACAGGGATGATGTGGAGAGGAAATCCAGATCTGGGGAGAAAGAAAAACAAACATGTTTTGCTGCTGCTATAATAATGGGTACATGGAAGATCTGAGGGAACATAAGAGCCTGAAACAGCAAGAATAAACAGTGTCTGTTCACCCTTGAGGATTAGTCCAGGTGGTCTGAGCTCAATTATTTGTTGGCCTTGCTTGAGATGACCAGAAGACCAGCTTTTATCTTTGAGTGACTGTGTAAGTACTACTTTTCGCAAAGGCAGTTTGAGCACTAAAGCTAAACAAAATCTGAGATTATTAGCAAAAAACTCTCTCTTCCCTTCACACTCTCTTCCACTGTGACTCCACCCAAATGTCTTCATATCCACAATGAAACTCACCAGCGAAGTGACAAATTGAAATCGAAAATGAAAAAACTAAAAGCACACATATAATATATCAGGCTTATGATTTTTTTCATAAGAACATGACAACAGTTGACAAATAAAAAAAAAATTCATATA
>NW_015505233.1:5669997-5676262 GCF_001515645.1 Sinocyclocheilus grahami | reverse complement strand
TATATATAAATAAACACACGCAAATAGTTTTTTCATCCTAATATATAAACAAATTATTTTTTATTTAAAATGAACCTAGAATTTCAATTTTGCGGAGGAGAAAAAAAAAAAAAAAAGTTGAATTGTCGTAAGCTACAAATGAACAACAAACAATGTCTAAACGTTATAAACATTTCAAAGTCATGTCCAGGGCATAAAGTAATTTTGATGGCACTGATGAGTACAATCCAGACATTTAGTGCATTTGCTCCTCTTCTCTCTAACCGTAAGTGCACCAAGTAGCTAAAGAGTCCACAGGAGGTGAAGTCTCTTATTAATAATTAACACTACATTTGCGGTGTAAACAGTGAACTGAATCTCTCTCCACCTCACATCAACAGACTAAAGACTGATCCTATCACTAGTCCTTTACAAACGGTTCTGACTCTGCCCACATTTTTTGGTTATGTCCACATATTCAATCTTTTTGAGGAAGGGCGGGACAATTAATATCTAGGGTAATAGGCTTTAACATAGATTTTGTCATTTGCCATTATGTTTCTAGGGGTCACTCCGGAGTCCGGAGGGTTTGAATAAGTGTGATAATTAGCTCTTGAAGATGTTTTTAGTTGCATGTAAGAAAGCAGTAACTAGAAGTTGGCTCAAGAGAAGCCCTTCCAAAATGGATCTTCTAAGTATTGTCAGTCAAATATGATCTATGGAAAAAATTACCTTCTCTCTCTGGTTACAGAAGAACAAATGGGAAAATTATTGAAGGAAATGGGATTGTAATATACTTCAAACAAGCAATGGCTAGACTTCCAAAGTGGACCTCAACTTCTATCTGTACCATGCGGTTCTTGATTTCTAAGACTTCATGTAACTGTTGTCGTTAATTGTACATTTTTTGTATTTTATTACTGCAATCTTTTTTTTTTCTTTTTTCTCTGTGAATGTGAGTGTCTCCTTGTTGATATTTTGGTTTACGTTCTCTATTTGTGTGTACTAAAACAGAAAATCTGTATTAAAAAAAAAAGTTGAACTAAATTAACTGTTCACTTTAACGATCTAGCTCATCTGTGGTTGTGAAAGAACTTTCCCGGTTTGTAACACCAACCAACTTGTTGGTTAATCATCTTGCTGTTGGTCAGGAAAGGAACTTAAGCAACAGTGTGCAAAATCCAAAGCAGAAACCATAGCAACTACTAGGCAATGCCAAAAAATAGGATAATACAGCATGCGGTGGTAGATATTTTGTGCTACTGCTGTAGATGCATTTGTGTGTAAAGAGTATTTATTTGTATTTTTGCACAACTATCAGCAGGCAGGATGGATTTAGATTTTTTTTTACATGTGAGAAAAGGTGAATGTAAACGTCACGAGAATTTAGAGCATCCTCGACATGTCCAGAACAAGTCAAAACAAGGAACAAAACATTGTTCTGTCTTTAGGCAAAATGCAAAGCAGAGCAGAGTTGACTATAGCTGCCAAGCAACATCACAACTTGTGTTCATATATGCATTCATACAGAACTCAACCGATGTGCTGTTACAGGTGTGCATGTATGGTTGTTTTCACAATTTCAGAGATAGAACTATGGGTATTACATTAGCTTTCGTGTCTTTACTCCATTTTTACGAGATATGAAGCCATTTCTGTACTGATGCCAAACTTATTCTCTTGCTTTGGCAAGTTCTAAATAAAAAGAGAAAATCAAAAAGTAAGTATTTAATTCACTCATTAGGAAAAACTTGCATTAAATCACTTAACTGGTAACCCAACAATGACATATGGTTCAACAATTATTGACCCAACAACACACAGAAAAGGTGCACACTGTACAAAACTAAACAGAAAATCCTTACAATCATAAGTCCAACAATATGCAAAACTGTACAGATGACATATGCTGAATAGGAAAATTAGCAATTTAGTTTTTTAAATGTCTCGAGTTTCAATAGTTTCCTGTTCTCAGTGGTCAGTGATTTATTGTTTATGCACGAACCATGTTTACCCTCAATGCATTTGAACCTGTATCTAACATAGTCATATTTTCTTTAACATTACATAGTTTGGTTAATGGCTTTTGAGGATGAACGGGTGTCACGCAGCTGACCAATTTGTCACATTTCAGATGAATATATAGAGAAATCTCAAAGTTTGATTGGATGTAAATCCTTTGATGTTGTGCTTACCAACACTTTTAAAACCTAAAACGTCTATTTATTTTGCCAACCAAACTGCTAAATACAAAATGCAGCTAATTATGCACTGCCCGCATCCCCAATAAATAGACCAGTGACCAACCAGCTGAAAACTACTGTTTTAGTCAACAAATCAGCACATATGAACAAGAAACTAAGAAGCAGAACCAATATGTAACACGTGTGTGCCTGCATGTATGAATGAGAACAGAGCACACTATATATAGCTCCAGTTAAGATTAAAAGCACTGTCTATATATACACCCACTCACTGATGATCATTTATGTGTGACTTCCAGTCCACTGCTGTTGTACGAGATGAATAATAATGTTTGGGGTTAAACAAAAAGCAAGCTGGCCACTCTGTGATGAACTACCTGGGCGCAGGTGCATGGTCATGCAAGACGTTTATGTGAATTAAATCATATTTAAGAGAGCGTCTCTGAAAAAAGAGTCACAAACTAATTTCTGTATAGGTCAAACACCCTCAAAACATGATCCACAAACCAACTGACTCAAAACGATGGACAAAAAAACAGGTCCAAATGACCTGATGATTTGAATGATTATACCATTCAAAGGTTTGGGGTCGGTAAGGTATTGTTTTTAAAAGACGACTACCATGCTGCTAAAGACTGCATTTATTTGATCAAAAATACAGTAATATTGTGAAATATATTTGCAATTTCAAATAACTGTTCTCTATTTTAATACATTTTAAAAATGTAATTTACTCCTGTGATGGCCAAGCTGAATTTTCAGCAGTCATTACTCCGGTCTTCAGTGCCTTCATTTTAACATGCTGATTTGCTGCTTAGGAAACATTTCTTATTATTATCAATGCTGAAAACAGATGTGTTAAAGTATTTTTGTGAAAAGTTTTTATTATTATTGATGAATAGAAAGTTTCACAGACACGTTTGATCAATTGAATGCTTTTAACTTTTGAAGGGTAGTGTCATTTGTGAAGGAAGAAATGTGAACAAAAATTATTTACGCTTATCTTTTACATATACAGCTTGGCAGTGTGAAACAAAAACAAGGCCATGACCAGTCTATCACCTCCCCTTTAACAGTATAATGTATCTGAAGTATCTTCAGGCACTCAGAAGGATTCCTGGAAGAGGGAGACTTCTCTATCACTGAAACTAATTATCTGGGGTGGAGTTGGGTGGAGTTTTCCCATGTGACGGCTAAATGGAACACAAGTGACCAAAACATAGTGACATGAAAGAGTGCGAGAGATCTTAAAGGACACTTCTGAGGAACGCCACTACATGCAGGAAGGCCCCCAACCCCCTGTAAGAAACTGACTGACTGCAGGGTTTTCTCAAAAGACAAGCCTCTAAATCTTTAACACATTCTGTAGTTTACTTTAAAAATGCTTATGTTTAAATGGGTAAAATGAGACTAACACCTTGGGGGCACAAGCTTACACTGAAGGACATTCCTTGAGTCATCATGGAAATGTATAATGAGTCTAACTCCAAGGGATTTACCCTAGTTAGTCAGTCAAAAACCCCACTGATGCACACTGTGCACTACCTGGTCTTCCTACTCCTGTTCAGCACAATGACTTGAGAAGTACAAGAATAGAAAACATGTGCTCCTTCATTAATTCTAAAATGTTTTGGAGTGCTAAAATTTAAGCAACATTTAATATACAAAGGAAATCATTGATGCAAGAAACTGTACTTCAATTTTTCCAAGCCAAATGCACTGCCACAACCTAAAAAACCTAATCTGGGGGTTGTGCAAAGCTCAAGCACATACTTGAAGAAGACTGTAGGCTACATTCCCTAAGAGCATGCAATCTCTCAGGCTAACATTCTACACGCTAGTGAAACCCAGGCAGGAATGAAACTCGTTCTGACTCCACAGTTAAAACAGTTTGTTAATGAGGTAGGACAGGCTGTAAATGGTTACCAGTAATAAGGTTAAAGCAACATTTGCGGTCTTTCTCAATGTCCAAACGTCATGCAATTCAACGGATAGTTCCCCCCAAAAATGAAAATTCTGTCTGCTTAAACATCTTAAGAGGCTTCCAATCAGAGCTTCTGTGATCACTAAACAGAAGGATATATTATGAGTGTGAAACTTTTAGATAGTACAGAAAAGTTGTAATATTATGAATATTAATAGTTTTTTTGTCAATGCTTCCTTTCGAGTACTCAAAAGATCAATAAAACAAACATAAGTACTTGGGGAGGTCAAATGTTTAATTAAAACATTTTTGACAAATATACGAGTAAAATAACACTGGTACATTAATAATAATAAAATAGCAATGATTTTGAAAACACAACACGTAATATTACAACGCAAATCTACAGGCGATCTTGACCGTGGTAGTCAGAATGTGTCAGAATCCAAACTATGCTCTTCCTGTAACAACGCGCTAAAAAATGTGGTTGCATAAAGAATTTACAACATTTGATAAAAATCACATTCCTATTATAATGTATAGAACAGATTGGCACTGCACATATTGCACTTAACTGTAATTTAATTATCTAAAGACATTAATGCACAAAGTTTCACATTAGTTTTCTGGTATGGCATGCTTACCCAACGCCAAGCAAAAGTGACACCATAACCAATCATAAAAATGAAAAATACATTTTCATGACTGGTCATTACTGTTATTTCTTCCTAGTACATGGTCACTCATTTTAATCCATAAGGCTGACTTTCTTTTTTCTAGGATCAATTTATCCTTCTCTGAGAAAGGGCATTCAGAATCAAACAGGTCTTAAAATACATTCCTGGAAGTGGCCACTGATCTAATCTTCGTCTGCACTTTCAGCCCCTTCAGGGAACAGTCTGAATACATTTAGGTTACAAAGCATCACTGATGAAAGCAAACACTTCATATAATTTCTAACTTACAACTGTAACAACAAATAAAGCTTAGGGGAATAACGAAGTTGTAAATGAGAGGAAAAATCTTAAGTTACATTATGAATTCTTGTTTAGGCTGGATTCATAGAGAGCTGGAACTTTAAAGGTCATTTAATGCATTTTAACTGAACAGCGGTCATTCGATTCCCTAAAACTATTGTTTTAATTTAACTGACATTTCCCTTCCCTTTCAACCTGACTGTGTGCAGGAATCAAAACCAAACTACATGCAAACAACAAGGCACACAAACCATAAAACTGTGCAATGTGCTTAGTTAAAAGGCAATTGAGATATGATAGTTATGACAGTAAATTATACACTTTATGAGAAGAATGTTCCTGTTCATACTATGAATTCAATGAGCTGTAGCTGTACTAAACCCAGTTACACCAAACCAACTGTCAAAGTAAATGAACCCCTTGTACAGACATGATCAGGAAGGTCACAACTTGATGACAAAGACCACAAGTACAACCTAATGAGGATTCATTCAAATTACAGAATATGAAACTGAAAATGGTAAAGAGCTGATATCCGTTAATAGTAGGCTAATCTACTATTCATACCAACATTACATTATAAAATCTAACAGATATTGTACACACTAGACGCACGTAAGCATCAATAAAAACAGCTTCCAATAACACGAACCATGGCAGTGACTAAATTTAGATTGTTTTGGAGTAGCCTAGTTATTTCTCTGAATCAGCCTACCGGTTGCATGTATTTCCCGAAGCTGTTTTTAACTATGATATGCAATCTGTGACTGTACCTTTCACCCAGGTGACGCCGCCGAAGGGATACTAACTAACTAACAACCAAACTAACTTTACTTCTGACCGGTAAAATGCCGAAAAGACACCCACCAGACACATTAACTTTCGCTGAAACAGAATTTGTAAAGAGCCCGTTTACACCTTCATTGTAAAGCAAATAAAAAGGAGTGTTTTAGCGGACCTGCTAACGTCAAAACTCACCCGCACGCGGACGACTCCGTGTCGCTCTCCTCGTCACAAAACATTTAAGTTAAAGCGGACTTCTTGCTATCAAAACTCAGGAAAGCCACATGAAGAATCAAAGCTCATCACAAGTAGCTTCGCCACCAGCAGAAGTATATACTAATATATAAATGCACAGAGTCATTCATGCAAACACAAAACACCATCATGGTAACACACAT
>NW_015505233.1:5666691-5669687 GCF_001515645.1 Sinocyclocheilus grahami | reverse complement strand
CCAGCTGATGCAAAGAATAGAATTTATATCTACACAGAAGAAAGCCCTGTCTAGACTCTGCCCCGGTATGAGTTGTGTTGAGCTATTCATAAGCCAGTTTGTTTGACAAAAAAAGATTAAATGTAGTTGCAATAAATACGTTAAGAATCCATACAACTGCAGCAGTGGAGGACTATTATTCTGCTGCAGAAGAACTGATGAAGGCACGGTTTGATCTTCGGCTGACCAATCAGCAGAAAGGGGCGTTTAATTCCTGCCCATGTGTAGAAATCCAATATTCAAGCTGTTTATTCATTTTTCCACCCATGAATGAAAAACTAAAATTTAAGATGAATTTTCGTTTTTCGTTTTTTGGAAAAAAACGAAAAAGGAGCTGTTTTCTAATTTTTCTACTTTCAATATTAAATCAAAAAACGAATGATCGAATGATACACGGATTGGGTTAGTCCATATTTGACCCAAATTTGGGTTGAAACAACCCAGCATTTTTTAGAGTGTATGTATGACTCTTTGTGGTCTGACAAAGTATACATAAATAGGCCTAAGTTTATGTTCACTTTTGTTAGTTGTTAGTTCAGTTTATGTTAGATTCACTTTTTTGAATGAATCTCAGTTTCCATTGTTTGCTCAGTACAGACAAAGCTCTTCCTGCTGCATCCCACTGTCTAAAAAGTATCTGTCCAAGTGTATTTTTCTTTGTCTATTGGTTCATATTAACATTAAGAAGTAAGTTTGTCCTGTCAGTCAGCTCAACAGGAACAAAGTTGTGAGCTGAGCGAGATCATATGTCCTTATTGGTTATGTTCTGATTTGTTTTCACCTGAATGGACAGGTGAGGCTTTGCCTGTGACTTCACACACAACCTCCTTAGAGAGGTTTCAGGAGAAGCATGTTCATATGAATCCACCAATCACAATGCTGAGGAAGTATAAACCGCTCTTACCTCATTCCTTACCATAAATCTTGTGACAGTCCTGCTCCACCACAACTTTTTTCAGCACGCTGAGTTTTCAATTCAAGACAGTCCTGTATGGACAGCAAACCAGACCTATCCACATTCTATCCACATCTATTTTTCCAAAGAAAATGGAATGCTATATATATATATATATATATATATATATATATAAAACACCCCTTGACAAAACAGCAAAGTTTTGGAGCTTTACTTTTCTCAAGAAACTTAACTGACTTGTAAAGTGATTGCCCATATGTCAAAAAACAAAATACATTTTCAGTATATTTTTAAGTATATATTAAAATATCCCATAATGGCCATATATATCATACAGTATATTGCTTATATATATATATATATATATATATAACAAAATAATGTTCCAGTTAGTAAAACTTTTTTTTTTAATGAAATGTAATACTTTTTTATAGATTTATATTTCAAATAAATGCTTCTCTTTTGAACTTTTTTTCAGAATCCTGGGGAAAATTGCATCACGTTTTCCACAAAGATATCAAGTAGCCAAACAGATTTTAACATTGATTACTATCTTTTTGATCAAATAAAGTGACTTCTTTCATAAACATAAAAAATTAGTCCCAAAGTTTTAAACAGTAGTGAAGAAAACAATCTGAAAGAAAAGATAGTTTAAAAAAAACATGAATATTAGAATGTCTTATCTGGTTTGCGTTACTTGAACTCCAGGAACTCCACAAGTTTGCACAAAACCTGATCTTCATGTTCTCAAGCTTGATTTGAGATGATCCAGACAGTAAGAACATCTGACCATCTGTAAGTCACATGGTCAATGTCACAGATGTACTTAGTTAATTAGTGACCCAGAAATAGTGCAGAATCTACAACATTTCTTATTCGTTTTATGTTTCACTAACATTTCTCAAAATTGTAAACCTTTCAGGTTTAAATCAGAGTTTGATTTGGATGCTACTCTGTACGAACATGTGAAATGAAAGCTGAAGACCAAGCTCTCTTTTACCCCTCTGACTTAAAATAGACATTCATATACAGACACACATATGGACTCTAGGAAAGCCTCCTAACATCTGTCAGTCATGTCTGCTGCATCATTTCAGGCAGGTTTGCATGCCAGCCATGGTAGCAGCAACTCTAGATCCATATATGCAAAGACTGAACAAATTATAGCATTTGGTATGCGTATGGGTCAGACAGGGATCACAGATTCAAAAACATCCACATCAGTGATCTATAAAAAGACCTAGTTCACATTTTGCTCAAGTCACTCACACACAGATCACTCCATATGCGAGAAAATGGAGATAAGATAAAAACAGATAATACTGCATTGCTTTGGCAGATGAGAGGAACTAAATTTCTTATTAAAGGTGCCATAGAATGCATTGATTCAATATTTTAAATTGTTCTCTGATATCTACATTGAAGGTATGTGGCTTAGGTAATGGCAAACAATCTCCAGAAACCAGGTTTTACATGTCCAGTTACAACCCTAGGATTTGTCCCTAGAATGAAATGGCCTGTTTTACCTTATTTGGAAGGGTCATGAATAATAATGTTGAGCTCTGCTCTGATTGGCTGTTTCACAGTGCTGCTCATTTCAGTAGCTCACACAGCATGAAGGAAACACAGGGAAAATATATATTTCAATACTCTTTGTCGCAGTTATATCGTTGGCTAATTATACTGTATATAAAATGCGGGCATCAGGGAGCCGCTATTAATATATTCGAATGCACGATCGCTTTTTACTTTCACTTTCGAGATTTGCGATCGCACATGCTCTGTGTAAACTACAGCGGCAGTACTTAACACACATTTTACAAGATCAGATGCTTGTCAGTGGTGCTCAGGATCTGTAAATCATTCGCCATCATCCTCAGTCATCTCTCCTTACTCAGTTTTTGTGGCAAGTGAAATCTTATGTCCTAACAGGCTATCGCTAGCATGCGCGTTATTTGTTTTCTGTGCCTTTCTGAATAGACACCAACCCATCCCTGCACAGCCTGGAACATAACATTTATTTCCATGATCTGCCATTTTC
>NW_015505233.1:5654220-5665801 GCF_001515645.1 Sinocyclocheilus grahami | reverse complement strand
TAAGTGAAATCTTATGTACTGTAATGTAACAGGCTACCGCTAGCAAGCAGCTAACCATGTCCCTTTAGTGGCTCGCGTTATTTGTTTTTTGTGCCTTTCTGAATACAGACACCAACCCATCCTTGCACATCACATCCCCTGCACAGCCTGGAACATAACATTTATTTACATGATCTGCCATTTTCGCTATTATCCTCGCTTGTTTCTTCACAAAACCTGCAGAACTTCTGATGATTCGGCTGTGCAGGTTCGGCTGGCATAGAACATGAGCGGGTTTATGCAAATGTTGGGGGCGTAACTATTAGTGATCCTGACTGCAACGTCACAGTCGGTGTTATGCTCTGATTCGCCTATTTTTCAGTGGTTTTTTGCATGCACGAGATTTACATAAGAAGGAGGAAACAATGGTGTTTGAGGCTCACGGTATGTCATTTCCATGTACAGAACTGTTATTATTCAACTATGCCAAGGTAAATACAGTTTTCCATTCTATGGCACCTTTAACAGGTGATAAAAGAATGATATCAAGAGCACTCTTTGTAAGTGTGATTAGATTAGTTAGAGAGGATGTCAGACCTTTTGTAACAGACCCTCACAATGCCCACAGCTCTAATCTCATTGAGTTTATTCTTAGAGCCTGTTTTCTGATACACAAATTAAGGCTTCTGGACTAAACAAGTTATTTTTCATGGAAGATGTATCATTTAGAAGATTATTTTGTCTTAGGATAAGACATTTCTGTCTAATGGTTTACATATACAATGAAAGTCTGTGGGATCCAGTGTTGTTTTGGACCCCACTGACTTTAATTGTAAGGACAGAAACAGTTGTAACATTCTTTTTCAAAATCTTATTTTCTGTTCCACCAAAGAAAAAAGTTTAAAAGTGTAAAAGTTTGGATTCTTAAAGGGATAGTTCACCCAAAAATGGATAATCCATGTGACATCAGGGGTTCAACCATAATTTTACGAAGCTACGAGAATGGCTCCAAAATGGCGCTAGGGCGATGCGGAGGAGACGAATTCATGAATAAAGTTTTTTTTTTCTTTTGCAGACAAAAAGTATTCTTGTAGCTTCGTAAAATTACGGTTGAACCCCTGATGTCACGTGGATTATTTTATCGATCTCCTTGCTACGTTTCTGGACCTTGATCGTGTAAGGATCCTTGCGGTCTATGGGAGGGTCAGAGAACTGTCAGAATGCATCAAAAATATCTTAATTTGTGTTCCAAAGATGAACGGAGGTCTTACGGGTTTGGAACGACATGAGGGTGAGTAATTAATTACAGACCTTTCATTTTTGGGTGAACTAACCCTTTAAGATAATGTTCAGCGCTTCAGATTAATATCTTTAATAGACAGTTTGGGAATATGATCCACATGCAGATATTCAAGTATGTGAGGTCATGTGAAAGGATATGCTCAAATATTTAGTGTGTGTATATACAAACATCCTGTTGTTTGGAAACTCAAATGTTGTGGCAACATTATAGATGAAATAAAATGCAGAAAACAGTGCAAGTCAAATAAGTAAAATGTCAAGCCTCTACTGCTCTCTTTGTAATAACACTGCTGACATTTAGTAGACCTTCTGAGTATCAAATATACCCTACAATACATTAAACAAAGAAACGGTTTCCTAGAGCGGTGTAAACAACAGTTTAGCACAATATCACAGTAACCTACAGTTTCATGTCTATCCAGTCTGTGTGTTAGCTGACCATTTCCTTTACAATAAGGCTGTCATCAGCATCGCAAACCACATGATGTTGTCAGGGCTGTACGTTAACTTTTTTAGCACACAGCACTGGTGCTACAGAGGTTGAAAGTTTTGTAGCACAGGCCAAACAGTTGTAGCACAAGTTAGGGGTGGGCGATATGGCAAAAATATCATATGACATATATTTTATTCAGGAATATCACGATTCACGTTTTTATCATGATTCTTTGTCATGTTGGTTTTACTATTTTGCAAGTTGCCTGTAAAAAAAAAAAAAAAAGCCTTTCAAGGTAACAAAATATAAAATAAAAAAAGAATGGCAGACATTTAGGCCAAAGTGGGCGAAGATAAAAATCTTTGTCATCATTTTATCTTTGTTATTAGAAAATAAGAACAAAAGATATACATTACAAAAACACATAATATGCAAATAAAACAAACAGTGCTTTATTTTTCAGGTACAGTATTTAGAAGTAACATTAAATATTAAAATAAAACACTATATAAACTATTTACATCGATTATAATTTTTTTAAGCAACTGTATTAAAGTTTATCAGTCATGAGCAGTGAGTGATTTTTCTGTTTATTTATTTATTTATTAATATTAAAGGGATGAAAAATCTGTCATCTGTCTGTCAATTCTGTCATAGTGTTTTATTTTTATACCATAATTTACTCACTCTCAAGTTGTTTTAAACCTGAATTATTTTCTTTTTTCTGTTGAACATAAAAATTATTTTGAAGAATGTGCGAAACCAAACAGTTGCTGGTCCACAGCGACTTCCATAGTATTTTTTCCTTTCAAAGTCAATGTGGACCAGCAACTGTTTGGTTACCCACATATATGTCGCACTGTACAGCCCTGGTTGTGATTAATAAACAGTCTATACTTTTTCATAAGAACCGTTGTCTTTGTCCACCCACTTTGAGATTAATGACCCTTAACAAAATTCAGGTAAAAAAAATACGGCAAACTGACAGGAAAAATAAAAGTGCAGTTTCCCCTGAAAAATATGTTTTACAAAATAATAGGAAATTATATGAAATCATAGAAAATGCTTCTCAGACCAGGCCAATGTTTTTCTGTAAAAGTTTTTTTTTGTATGTGTGTGTATTACAGTGAAAAGGAGGAGGAGAGAAGCTATTGGTTTTAGAGAAATATACAATACATAAAAACACATCTTGAGTGACAGTAACGCTTTCCAATAAAAACACTCTAGAATAAGCTATTGTCACCAAATACAAAGTATACAGATAAGAAAAATAGCTTAACTTTTACTTAAGCACAAACTCAAACCTAAAATCAAGCATTAACATTAAATAATTTCATGCTTATCCACTGATTTCGGCTGAGCGTATCTATCTCGAGCTCCCGGGACAAAGAATATTTGACAATTAATAGCTATAATTCTAAAAATTTCACTTTGTGTTGTATACAGTTGTAAATTAATTCAGTTTTGTATATATAGGCCTAAATAATTCTAAGCAGATAATCATACAGCTGACTACTATAGTAAGTCAAAACTGTTCAGGTGTGGGTTTTGGTCTGATTTCTGTGGAACTCAAGAGTGGTTTGAAGGAAATACCTCTCATGTGTCTCCAAAGCTTGCGTGCATGTTTAAATTTCAAAGTCGACACAAAAAAGACAATGCTTGACATGTCAAAATGTTATTTTAGTACTTATTCTGTATTTTGCTTCACAATCCACTGCTGCATTATTACAGATTATACAGAGCGCAAGGTTAAGATGACTGACATTAAGATGTTAATCCACCAAGACATGCTGAGAAGAACAACATGTGCTTTGTTCTGTGGTCTTGTGGCCAGCTCTGCTCAAAGGCCATTAAGTACTGAGTAGCTCTGCTCTGTTTATTTTGCTTGCTTACAAGTCCTCAGTACAGTAGAATTCGAAATGTTTTTGGTTCTGTGGAACCCTGTAACCATAGAGATGGTAAGGAAGAGAGCATTACCAACACCAGGGGAAAAAGAACCATGGAAACGGAACGAGGGACTCCTGAGAGTATGTTCTGTACACAAGGCCCCTCCTTGAGTATTTTCAAAGAAAACCCTGTTGTCTCCTTCTCATTACTGCTTTGAAATGATGTTGCATTGTTCCAAGACAAGCGCATAGAGAGACCTTCTGTCACCTCAGAAGTGTGAAGAGGTTTGTTGTTGTTCTTGTCACATGTTTGCTGAGTGCTCAAAGCGTGTAAAGATGCCCATGCATACAAAACCAAGCCTTTAAACGCGCAGATACACAGAGCAAAAGACAGACTACTGTTTTCCATTTGAGACCATTAGCTCTGCATCCCCCTGAGGGCTGTCTTTTTAATAGACATTAAGCAGACTATTAGGCTTAATTTCCTGCAGAGTCTTCATGACATACAAAGCTCATAATCTAGGCTGTCTGTAGCCATACAGCATGTCACATGCGTGCACAGTGAGGATTGTGGGATTGCGGTTTTGCTTTAAGTTGTAAAGTTAGTTTATGTGGGCTGTTCATATATTATATATATTCATATAGTACATTACTGTTCAAACGTTTGAGGTCAACAACATTTTTGTTTTAAAAAAAGTCTCTTAAAGGATACATATCATGAATAATGAAAATCTGACTTTTTCCATGTTTAAGTGATATAATCGGGTCCCCGGTGCATCCACCAACCCAGAAAACATTAAAAAGGACAACCCAGTCATTTTTTGGTAAGTCTTTCTCTGCAAGCTTGTGAAAAAATGAGCCGCTCAGATTTTGCTTCCCCCGTGACTGTCAGGGATTCAGCCACACCGCCCATCTCGTTAACCAGGTCACTCTTACCTGCCTACTAATCACTGCCACCTGTCCCTCCCTGCCAATCAAGCTCCCTTTATCTCTGCATTGTCCCTCTGTATTACTGTCTGGTCTCGTAGCTTCGATGCTGACTTACCTGACTCCCTGTATGTCTGCGTACCGACAAACTCCTACTAGGATTACCTCTCCGTGCTCCAACGCTCTGTCGTTCCCCGTGGCTCATCTGGAAGAAGGAACAAGACGTTACTTCGATCGGCTAAGCCTTTCAGTTTACCAGCTATTCGTATTCCTCCTGTTTGGATTGTTGACCTGTATTCTCTCCTGACTCCTTCGTCATTAAACCTTTTGTCACACATCCTAGTGTCTCCTGAGTATTTGCTGACAGAAGACCAGACCTTAAAAGCGGTATGGATTCCAGGCACCCCAATCAAGCGGACGCTCTTGGCGAGCTTGTCAGTGCCCCCCAGGCCTCCCTCACACCGATCCCCACTCCACCATCTGCCTCAGCCAGTCCCATGGCCATACCGTCTGCTTACACGGGCGAGGCAATGGAATGTAGCGGGTTTCTGCTCCAGGTCTCTCTATATATCGAAATGCAGCCCCAGAAATTCGCCACGGAAAGATCTAAGGTGGCCTTCTTGCTCTCTCTCCTGTTCCGTGCAATCTGGAATTTAAAAATGCGCCATAATTAACTCCTTCAACACCTTCATGGCTCACTTCAAATAAGTTTTTGGGCAGTCTATGGGCTCGCTTTCCATACCAGATCAGCTCATCCGCCTATGCCAGGGAAGATCAACTGCAAGTGACTACACTTTGCAGTTCCACAGCCGTAAGCGGTTGGAACGAGGCTGCCCTGCTGACTGCCTACCGCCAAGGGCTCGATTCACAGATCTGCACGCAAATGGCGATTTACGATGACAATGTGAGATTGGAGAGTTTCATGCTGCGAGCCGGGCGGATCTCACAGTGCCTTACTTCTTGTCACTCTAACGGTACCACACTTCCATCAGCCTCGCCCTCTGCTGGTTACCTTGTGCCTGAACCCATGCAGATGGATGCCACCAGGCTCTCTAGCACGGAAAAAGCACGACGACTGTCATCCGGTCGCTGCTTGTATTGCGGATCTTCCGGTCATTTCATCCGAGCCTGTCCCACTCGTCCTCCATGCCCTGTGGTGAGTACCCTCCACATTGATCCAGCAGTATCTACCTTGAAATTATTGACAGTCCAACTACTCACCCCAAGTCTTTCTGTTTCCGTGCCAGCCCTCATTGACTCGAGCTCTTCAGGGAATTTCATCACCCAAAACCTCTTAAAATCGCCTTCAACTACCCCGAAGCAGACAGGAACAGGTACATAAAATTGAAACCATTCAGGGAAAACCACTTGGGCGTGGGCGGGTCAGGTTTCGATCCCCGCCTATCTCCCTGCATCTCGTTTCTGGTGCTGGAGGAAGCAACCGTGGATATCATCCTGGGACGCCCCTGGCTCACCCAACATTCTCCCAAAGTCAGATGGGAATCCAGTGAAATTCTCAGATGGAGTGAAGAGTGTTTCCAAAACTGTCTGTCCCCAGTGCCGACTCTGCCTACTTCTAACCCTAGACTCCAGATCAACTCCACTCTCGTTGAAAGCCCCGAGCCCCAGGAGTATCCATCCATCCCATCTGACTATGGGGTGTTCCAGGATGTGTTCAGTAAGCAGGCTGCCACTCGACTTCCCCCTCACCGGCCATGGGACTGTGCCATAGACCTGCTGCCTGGAGCGAAACTCCCCAAGGGTAGAGTTTATCCGCTGTCCATGCCGGAGCGCCAGGCCATGGAGGAATATATTCAGGAGGCTCTCCAACAACAGTTCATCTGTCCTTCGACGTCACCTGCAGCATCGAGCTTCTTCTTTGTAGGGAAAAAGGACAGAGGCTTACGGCCCTGCATAGACTACCGAGCACTGAATTCCCAAACAGTCAAACTCCCATATCCTCTTCCTCTGGTCCCGGCAGCCCTCGAGGAACTCCGAGAGGTGTGGATCTTCACGAAGCTGGACCTGCGGCGCGCGTACAACCTCGTTCATATCCGGAAGGGCGACGAGTGGAAGACGGCATTCATTACCCCTTCTGGTCACTATGAATATCGGGTTATGCCGTATGGCCTGTCGAACTCACCATCTGTCTTTCAGGAGTTTATGAACGAGGTGTTCCGGGAGTTTCTCCATCGATTTGTGATCGTGTACATTGATGATATCCTTATCTACTCCCAGATCCTGGCCGAACATCGCCACCATGTTCAGCAGGTCCTCCAACAGCTCAAAACTTGAAAAATGTGAGTTCCACAGGACCACCGTCCAGTTCCTGGGGTACGTCATCAACCCAGAAGGAATTCTAATGGACCGAGGAAGATTCAAGTCATTAACACCTGGCCCCAACCCCAGTCTGTCAAAGATCTTCAACGTTTCCTAGGATTCTCCAATTTCTATCGACGATTCATTCACAACTTCAGCCTCCTCACCGCCCCTATCACTTCCCTGCTTCGCCATCAGTCCAAGACTCTTTGCTGGAACCCGGAAGCCATCACTGCATTTGAAAAGCTGAAGAAAGCTTTCTGCACCGCTCCCATCCTCAAACACCCTGACCCCCAACTCCCTCTCATCGTGGAGGTGGATGCCTCCACCACTGGGGTGGGAGCAGTGTTGTCTCAGTACCACAGAGAGCCTCCCCTCCTCCACCCTTGCGCATTCTACTTCAAGAAGCTTACCCCAACGGAGCAGAATTATGACATCGGGAACAGGGAGTTGCTGGCCATTAAACTGGCACTTGAAGAGTGGCGTCACTGGATGGAGGGAGCACAACACCCTTTCACCGTAATCACTGATCACAAGAATCTAGAATTTTTCAAAATGCTAAAAGACTCAACTCTCGTATGGGACTCCGCTCATGTCCACCTGCAGCAGGCAGTGCATAGACAAAGACTTTCGCCGACACCAGACGTTCCCCCACTCCTGTCTATCGTTCAGGGCAGGGGTAGGCAAGTTCGGTCCTAGAGAGCCGCAGTCCTGCAGAGTTCAGCTCCAACCCTAATCAAACACACCTGAACAAGCTATTCAATGTCTTCAGGATTACTAAGGCTATAGGCAGGTGAGGTTCTTTTTCAGGGTTGGAGCTGAAGACTGCGGCTCTCTAGGACCGAACTTGTCTACCCCTGGTCCAGGGGATAAGGTTTGGCTTTACACTCGGGACCTACGTCTTCGCCTGCCTAGTAAGAAGCTGAGTCCCCGCTATATAGGTCCATTTACCATCCAGAGGCAGATCAATGAAGTCACTTACTTGTTAACTCTTCCAGCCCAGTATCGTGTTCACCCATCCTTCCATGTTTCGTTACTCAAACCCTTCTCTCCCTCTGCCTCAGGTCCCGTGGAAGCCAAAGTACCTCCTCCTCCCCAAATCAGAGGACCCTACCATCAACAGGGTTCGAGAGATCCTGGACTCCCGGTGACGAGGCGGCCATTTGGAGTTCCTTATCGACTGGGAAGGATACGGCCAGGAGGAAAGATCTTGGGTCGCTCAGGATGATGTGCTAGATCCTTCTCTATTGACTGAGTACCATCACACTCACCCGGATCACCCAGCGCCCGTGGTCGTCCTCGTCGCCGTGTGCGGGCGTCAGGAGCCGCCCATGGAGGAGGGGGTACTGTCAGGGATTCAGTCACACCGCCCGTCTCGTTAACCAGGTCACTCTCACCTGCCTACTAATCACTGCCACCTGTCCCTGCCAATCAAGCTCCCTTTATCGCTGCATTCTCCCTCTGTATCACTGTCTGGTCTCATAGCTTCAATGCTGACTTACCTGACTCCCTGTATGTCTGCGTACCGATAAACTCCTACTAGGATTACCTCTTCATGCTCCGTCGTTCCTCGTGGCTCATCTGGAAGAAGGAACAAGACGTTACTTCTATCAGCTAAGCCTTTCAGTTTACCAGCTATCCGTATTCCTCCTGTTTGGATTGTTGACCTGTATTCTCCCGACTCCTTCGTCATTAAACCTGTTGTTTTGTCACGCATCCTTGTGTCTCCTGAGTATTTGCTGACAGTGACATAGAAAGGGGATCTTATTATAATATTACCACCCCTTAGGTTTCCACCCACGGCAAAGCCATTTTGTTTTTGTAAGCAACAACGGCGTACCAGTTCTAATGCCATGGTGAAAGTTCAAGCAAAGCATGAGAACTGTTCTGTCTTTTGGCTGCACTGACAAGCACAGAACATTATTTAGAGTCCCAGCCTCAGAGGAGACCAGAGCAGTGGATTTATTTATTTATTTACTGTATATTATATGCTGCTGCCAAACAGATTTAATATAAACATGCCATTTCCCAGCTGTTTACCTTCACAGACATAACCGACTGTTTTTGTAACTCGTGTGTTTTTAACAAACTTGTGTATATCTGACAGTTTAAGCGTAATAAGACATGAAAGAAAACTTAGTTTAGTGTGACAGATGCTTTCTATGTGCGTTTTTTGGATGTGTGTGTGCTCAGAAATCCATATATCATTTAATATGCTGATTTGGTGCTCAAGCAACATTTTATTTTATTATTATCAATGTTGAGAACAGTTGTACTGCTCAATAGTTTGGTGGCCGTTGTGATACATTTTTCTTTGATGAACAGAAAGTTCAAAAGTCTACTGTCACATTTGATTAATTTAATGAATCCTTGCTGAATAAACCTATTCATTTCTTTTTTTTTTTTTAAATGTAACTTTAAAAAAATTAAAGTGTAGGCTTATATGTATTACAAATTGTCTTGTCAGTCACAACCTACAGGTAATGTTTTTGTTTTTGTATATATGTGTATGTGTATGTGTATATATATATATATATTAACATATCACCAGGTCACTACTGATTCCCACCCCTATTATATTGTTTATAATTTTAGACCTGGGATGCACTGTGAGTTCCCAGAGGCATCACACACACATACTGTATCATAGACATCATTTAGTATGATTTATATGCTTTTTCCTCACTAGGACCCAAAAAAATGTCCCCACAAGATAAAAAATGTTAGGTATTACTATGCTTGTGTGGATATTTGGTCCCCACTGTGTTGTGAATACAAGGACCAAACACTCACAGAGCAGGGTATAGGTCAGATTACAGACATTTTGTCAACAGAGTCCTTCTACACATTCTGCCACACCTTTAACTCATTTGCGCTAATCAATAATGCAGTGCTCCCAGCACATTTATCTCACTGTTTCTGTTGCCATGGCAACATAACAACCCCAGCATTGAGGGAGATGAAAAGATCAGTCAGAAGAAGATAACAGAAAAAAAAATCAGATTAAGAGATGGGAACTACTGAATCAAAGAGCCAATTTTATTCTAATGTGACACCAAGACATCAACATATAGAGGTGAAATATCTCCCATCTCTGTAATTCAGTTTGAGCATCTTGCCATGTAGCAGATGCCTCTTATGCAAAGCCAATTACAATTGTGGAACCACCTACCTGCAGGAACCTGACATTGCCAAAAAGCACAATAGATCAGGTGATCTGAAGTTCACCCTGACTTGTAACTGAACTGGCTACCACCAGCATCCATGCCATTATTTCAGCTTTTGCAATTCTTTATTGTTAATTTAGGATATGACCTCGCTCTGACTCAGGGTCAGTACTTCATCATCTTTTGTAACATCAAACCACCAGATCTGTCAGATCTCTATACTGCTGACTATGGAGTAAAAAAAGAGCTTGTCTTTCAGCCCAGTCATTGAATCCAAGTGGGCATTCTCAGTTCTCTCTGACACAGAGGACCAGCTGTTCTCAAAGGGAACATTCACCTGTACCTAAAGGATATGCCTTCACAAAACCGACCTAAAACGTAAGAACTTCACCCTCACACTGCTAAACATTTGGAAAACATCTGGAATTGCATCTTTATATTATCCTAGGTCTGGTCTGGCCCTTTATTATTTTATTTCTCATTTCATCTAATTTTTGTTGTTTCACTAACTCAACTTTTTAGTAATGAGATTAGATCCAGAGGAAACTTTTACTTCTCGTTTCTCACAATAAGCTCACTTGTGTTTTCTCTAGAATTACAGAAGATATCTCAACATTAAGTCCACTTATATACATAATGTTTCTTTATTACTTGAACTAAACCATTAATCAATCATTTTCATATATAAACTAGACTGACTGAAATCACAGCAGTCCAATTTTTGACTATTTGATGCAATTGACCCTTCGCAAGTAGCCCTGATGTTACACACTCCGGTACAGTAGTGATGGAAAAGAGAGAAAGAGAAAAAGAAAGAGAGAGAGAGAGAGACCCTTGGCAAAGAGCTTGATTGACAGGTGATCTGACCAATCATAACGCCAAATCTGCCATATTGTCCGACAAGCAAATCAGACAAGAGAGTAGATTAACTTCGGTGGACTTGAAAATGGTCTTTTTCCAGAGTTTAAATAAAATACGTTCTGATGTTCATTCATGTTTATTTCATGCTTTAAGTAAATATGAAAAGACGATTGGTTCACGTGCCACTTGAACTGAAGCACTACAGTGATCTGTCACAACACATTAAAGAGCCACAAAACGGTATTTATTGTTTGAATTTCCTTTAAAAAAATGAAAAAATTGGAAAGCTAAGACTTTGTTTCTTACCAGAAGTAACCTGCTCTGTCTTGTCTATCGGCGTGTTGTCATTTTTCTCTTTGCTCCGTAATGTATTTTTTTACTGCATGAGAACATGATGTGTAGTGTGAGAGCGGCATGGCTTGTCGGACATAGCAACAGTAACTAAGGAGGGCGGGTTTTTGCGAAGGGTCAGTTGTAGCTCATCTTTTTCTAGCAGGTATTGTGCGCATGTACAGAAAGACAGAGATACATGCAAGGAACGTAATACAAGCTAGATATTGTACCAATCTGTATCAAATATTCATTTGTTGTTAGACATATAGCGCCGTAACGCCCCGGGTATCCCGAGTTCGATTCCCGGCTCCTGTACCCCCCCCCCCCCCCCCCCCCCCCCCCCTTCCCTCCCTTGCCCTATACTTTCCTTTCCT
>NW_015505233.1:5585375-5654179 GCF_001515645.1 Sinocyclocheilus grahami | reverse complement strand
CCCCCCCCCCCCTCCCTCTCCCCCACTTTGCTTCCTGAGTCATATACTTTCCTATCCTAGTAAAAAGGCAAAAATGCCAAAAAAAAATCTTAAAAAAGCAACATTCATTTTGTGTAATGCATACTTGCCATATGTGACCCTGGACCACAAAACTAGTCTTAAAGCGATAGTTTCATTTTCACAAAAATGAAAATTTTATGTTTATCTGCTTACCTCCAGGGCATCCAAGATGTAGGTGACTTTGTTTCTTCAGTAGAACACAAACGAAGATTTTTAACACAAACCGTTGCCAGTCATATAATGGAGGGGAATGGGAATCACGGCTTTGAGAGTAAAAAAAAAACATACACAAACAAAACCAAATTAAACCCTGCGGCTCGTGATGATACATTGATGTGTAAAGACACAAAATCATCGGTCTGTGCAAGAAACTTAACAGTATTTATATCGTCTTTTACCTCTGATTCACGCAATGTCTGAACTGTTCTCCTTCTTTGTAAATAATTGTGAAATTTATCTAGATTTTAAGGATTTATTAGAAACATCTGAGACCAAGCTGACATATTAAACAGTCCTAAGAAAGGCATTATGTTTAAAATTAGGTCATTAAAAAAATGAGGCTATTCAAATATTTCATAATGAGCACGCCTACAAGATTCAGATCATATGTTTTATGAAGGAAAGTGATCTGATGACTGCCCTATAAATAAACAGGACATCCCTGAATCCTAACAACCCAAGTCTACACCATACACAAAGGGATTTCTGCACCAAATCCCTAAAGAACATAAGACAACAAAAGGATTTCTGATAGGTTAGCTGATTTTATAGGTGAACAATGAACTTTACACAGCACCTCCCTTCTGCTTTCTGTCTTCCATCTCATCTCCTGTGTGACATGATCTCTATACTGGAAAACGAGAGCGAGCACATAAATATAAGCCCTTTTAACTTCCAGCAGACATGTAAACACAGGCCTGGAAGATTCGTAATGTTCCATAGACAAAGAGAGAGAGGAAGAGGAAGGAGCGCAGTAGTTCACTCACGGTTTACTTTGTCCAGAGTCTTCTCTCCAGCCATAAAAGGCAAAAGTCTTCAGGCCTTGATCTCACTCTCAGCCAGCTGAAAGCTCTTCACAGGCTCTTGACCAGGCTTGACTTGTTCTCAAATGCTTGCTACACAAGATATCCAGAAAGCCAGCAATGCAAGCCACTATTTATGGAACCAACAGTGCCTAAACTACACACACCTGAAGGTCAGAGAGCAAACTCTCTTCAGAGTCTCCTCTCAATGGAATCACAGAGGAATGGACAAGAATTGTTTCTCAGTATGCACCTCAGAAAATGAAGCAGTGTGGAAAATATCAAGGAGAGAGAGAGGAGAAAAGAGAAGGCCCTTCTGAGATCTAGAGCGCTGATTAAATCTGGAAAATAAAGGCAGCCTGTGTTCTTAGAGTAACCGGACAAAATTACCCCAGAACACAATTACACAATTATGTGAAGTCGGTTTTTCATAGCCAACAGCATAAGTCAAACCATGAGAAGAGATTTTTTTTAATGAAAATATAAAGTGAAAATACACTGAAACAAGAAAACAAGGCCAGAGAAAGACCACATTTAGATGGCAATCTGAAGGAAGACACGACTGTGTATGCGAGAGAGGAACAAGAAAAGAGTGAGAGAAGAAAGATAAAAATACAACATAAATGAAAGTGTGTGAGACAGAGAACGAATCAAGATATACCTGGGCTCAACTCCTCTTTCGGTTTCTGTTCTTGCAGATTCCTTGTACATTTCCCCTTGATGTGGTTTTGAACAGAACAGGAAGGAGAATTCTGTTGAACCTCAAGCATGCAGCATGAGCAGGGTGTTCTTTTCTGTGGTTACAGGGGAAATAACAGGAGAAAAAAAAAAATCACAAGCATTTTAGTCCTGTTTTCCAGTACAAATATTAAATCCTCTAAAAAAGAAATTGTGCATATGATAATAATCAGAGATCATATCTGGAAATAAAGGAATAGTTCAGAAAATTAAAATTCTGTCATTATTTACTTTCCCTTACAGAACTGTAAATGATATGGCTTTCTTTCTTAGAAAATAGTATAATTTTAGAAACATGTCTAACCTTTTCAATAATGAAAAATAATGGGGACTGGGAATAAGAACAGTTTAGTAAAACTATTAAACATTTTTGTTCTTTGTTAATAATATATAATAATAAAATAAGGCTGAAATAAAATAAAATATAAATAATAGATTAAAAACATAAAAATGAGAAATGTTGCCTTTCCAACTAACTGAAATCAAATGAGTTTAATCTGAAGTACCAAAATATAATAAAATGACAAAGCACAATAACTACTAAAACTACGATAAAAATGAAAACGGAAAAACTAAAATAAAAACTTTTCTGTTTTAAGTATAAATTACAATGCTTAGTAAGGTTTTTCTTAAAACAATAAAAAAAATGTATGAAAAATAACATTAAATATATTTGTTTATATAAGTAAATCTAGTTATCTAAATTAAAAGTTAATAAGCTTAAAAATATCTCGATTAAAATAATCCTGAAAACATGTTATATTATGGAACTTTTTTATATATCATGTACACGTTTTAAGAATTTTTTTATATTTTTACTGACATACAACACAGAAATGCTGATTAATAAAGTGTTTTTTCAGTGCTTTCTGACCCCACACATTTATAGCAGAGAGCGTGATCTTGACTCTCCACTGACACACTCGCACTTCCAAGTTAAACATACGCATTCATGCATGTTTGGCTACAGTGGGAGCAAGACTTGTTTACACAAACTGTCCTTTTACAGAACACAGGGATCTTTCATATCCAGATCAGAACAAGAAATTCAGTCTTGTCCAAGAGCACACGTGACGTAACTGTGACGCTCCACCCAGGCAATGTTTAAGGAGGAGAAGGAGTCACCTCATTATGATACCAGACTTCAGAATGACTGCGTGTCTGCGAAGTGCTCTTCTGGGTCTGTACATTTTTAGCCACACAAGCCTATCAACACATTCCGGAACTTTCCGTAATTCATAGCTGACCTCGAGTAAGGCATCAAGCAAATCATTGACTAATGTACTCTGGATTACATGACCTTCAAAGGAAAACTTTCTCACACATTTGTATGAGAGCACTGGTGTGAGGAACTTGTGATTATCGGGCACACTGACGCAAGTGTGATTTGACACATTTAGGGAAGTGCAGAAAGAGGAAGGAAGGTGAATGAAACAAATGAATTTCAAGCCTTACAATGCTCATAATCACATGGTTTACTTCATGAGAAGTGCACGTGTGTTTAAGAATAATGCTGCAATAAATAGACTGCTCAATCATCAGCAGTGACCAAATGAGATAAAGTGAGGCAAACTTCCACTTATGTATAATTTAATAACTGACCGATAAAGAAGCTCAACATTTAACAAGGAATACAGCCCTAAACCTTACAGCACCTCAAATTATCTTCTGGTTCAGTGTTCTTTGTCTCACTTCCACCTGGCAAATCACAACATCAGTGTGACTACTTAAGAACAACTACGCCCCCTTGTGGACAATATGAAATATGTGATCAGCTGTGTAAAGAAAGTTTTTTTCACCTTTAAGAGCTGCTGACAATCTGAAACTCTCAACAGAGACCTGACTTAGAAATCCTAGTAGTAAGTCTATCCAGTAAATGGTAGGGTGCCAGAATTGGGCTAGTAATTAGCTTGTGGTGTGCATGTGTTTGTTATTATTTGTGGTAGCAGATGGGTTGGCAGATTGAAGTGTCAGGTGTGTGTTAGCTGTAAGAGTGTGAACACAGGTTTCTACAGTAAACGGATTAACCCTGAACACATGCACATTGAGTTTAACAGCACAAACAAACACATGCATTCACTAGGCAGACAGTTTTATATGCAAGGTTTAAAAAAAGAAACAGTCACACTGTGAGATATAAAGCCACAATTATAATCCATGTCACATTATTGAGATGGAAAGTCTCAATTATTAAAAAAATGCAATTATGAGATATAAAATTGCAATTATGAGAAATTAAAGGGATAGTTCACCCAAAAATGAAAATGTTGTCATCATTTAATAGAAAAAGTCATTTAAGTAGTCAAATGTCGTTCCAAACCTGTATGAGTTTCTTTCTTATGTTGAACACAAAAGAAGATATTTTGATGAATGCTGGTAATCAAATAGTCCCCATTGACTTCCATAGTATTTCTCAGTCTACTATGGAAGTCAATGGAGACCAACAAGTGTTTGAGTCATCACAATAACTGTAACTGTGAGATATTGTAACAAAGCTGGAGTTATGAGAAATAAAGACGCAACTGTAAAATAAGAATCATAATTATGAGAAATTAAGTCACAATTGTGGGAAATTAAGTCCTAGTTACAATAAATATACTTACAATTGCAAAATATTAAGTCACAACTGCAAGAAAGTCAATTGTAAAAAATAATGTTGCACTTGTGAGATGGCTTGGCTTCTGTTACAAATATACCCATGCGACTTGAGACTGGTTTTGTGGTCCAGGGTCATAATTTACACTGAGGAGGAAATGAGCTTCTGTAGTGTTCTCAATAGTGCTATCATGTTTAATATATTTAACTGTGATAGTTATAAAATAAAATAAAATCCACCAAACACCTTTAACTGCTGAACCCTTTCACATTCCTGGACTCACGCTGTAATTGACATTGTTGTTAAGCTCTAAATCTAATTTGAGGTTTAGAATGGGACGGTTCACTTTAAATCACATTTGAAGGTGTGAATCAGGGTTTAAAGAATATACGGAACATATGGTGAACAGGCATGGGCCTCTAAACCGTGACCCTTTGGAGCTGATCCTCAGGGATAAACTGTGATTGGCACATCTAAATGTGTGAATGTGTGGTGAGAAATCCTAACCTACTGTAGTATGTCAGTCCCTCACCTGAGAGGAGCTAACGAAATCAAGAGGCGCAAGGAAGCAGAGAAATACTTATCTGAAGCTACATGAAAGCAGATTCACGAGCTGTGCTGTACTGAAGAATAAAGCACCTGGACCATGACCGCGATACTGCGCACAGAGAGGCTGCAGCCGAGTGAGCTTCAGGCTCTGTTTGGAGAGGAGAAGGATTATTTGTGCTCTCTCAATGATATTGTTCATCACACAGAGGTAGATATCTGACTGTACAATGTAAAAGACTAATTCACCTCGTAATTAAGCATTTCAGGTGAATTGATACAGAAACTCTGTAATGGAAGAACCACTTGATATACTTTTTAATAATGTACTGTAATATTTTAGGTAATTTTGGTTTAAATTTATAATTTGAACAGTAGTTTGCTTACAGTTTGCTTGCATTTGGTCTCTCAGGAGTGTGAGCTGCAGTCAGAAGGTGATAATATAGAGGCGTGCGACTTGAGTTCTCTTTCTGTTCTTGACTATGGGCAGCCATGTGCAGTCCCTCATCTGCAGGGACCTGTGTTCTCCAAACAGCAATACAACACCAAACTAGAGGAGCTAAAGAGAGAACACCTGGGAAACATAGCTGAACTGGAAAAAGTCTACCTGAGCCAAACCAAACCTGATCAGAGAGAAAGACAGCTTATTGCTTGCTGGAGACAAAATGGAGAAGATACAGAGAGGTCTGCAATTAAAAAAAAAGAAAAAGGAATGTGTCAAACAAAACATGGAAAATAAGTTTAAATAATTGTCATTGTCATTAATAATACATTTGAAGATTTTTTTGTGGCTAAATTTAAATAAATGACTATAAAAATGATATTTTCCAACATCCAACTACTTAAAACTAGAAAACTGATGGTTTATATTCAAACTAATGTGCTCCCTTCACTAAATTGTATCTAAAAACCTCAGATTACACACATGGTGTTTGATCCCTGACCTTTGACCTCTTGCATTAGTGAACAGGTGGAGCTCATCCAGATTGGGAGAAAGGCTTCAGTGGGCCGTCTGAAGAATGGTGTTTCTCACCTGAAGTTAAAGGTCAGTGAGTGAACCTGGAGAGCTGAGCTGAACTTACTCAAGGATTTGTTCATCAAATATTTTAAAACTCTCAGAAAACAGACATAACTGAAGTTGTTTATAAAGTGCGGATCAGACTGAACAAGCTGTTTTTAGGTACTTGAGAAGCCCAGACTTTAAAAGTACTTTGTTTACTTAAGGTTGTTATGGTGCACATTCAGTATATATGCAGATCTGGATACATTATAAATATGTGCATTACAAAACCCCTCAAATTAGTCATAATTAGTCACCAGTCTAAATTTATTCAGCAACATTCAGTGGCCTTTTCTAGTACCCTGTACTGTCTATAAGAAGAACGGAGACAGTTTCCACTGAAAATACCATTATCAGCACATGGTTACTTTCAGATGCTTTGTGGTTATGTAGGAGGAGTTGAGAGATCCACACAGTTCTTGAGTGTTAATGTCACTAATCAATCAAATAAGCAAATTTGTAATATTAATCATGTGAACCACTTTTGTACAGATCATCAGATGATCTTGCTTCCACTGAAGCACAAGATCCTCTTTGGATCATCCTCAAATCATGCTGGAGAATATGATCATCAGGTCAGGTGTTATACAAACTTGTGGAGGTCATGCAGCTCAAGTATTGCTGTCATTAAAGCAAAAGGGGGACAAAATAAATACTGACATTCTGAAATTTATGTTAATAATATTAATGTTAACTAAATTTCTGTCATTCAAAATGTTATGCAGATAATGTAATTTGGAAAAAAAAACTGAAAGTAATGAAACTGAATTTTTCAACATTTTTGACTCCAAGATCCACCTTTGTCCAAGACAATATTCAAAGTCCCTTCAATCTAAGCTGACATGCATTTCTGTTGTAATATAAATAAACTAATAAATATATTATGTCAATTTAATTTGGTACATTTTTATTTTAAAATTGTAATTATATTATCATAGCTAAATATTTTAAAGATTTATGTTTGGCCCTGGACATTTGCTGAGGTTCCTTAGTTGAGAACCACTGCTCTAAATTATAATTCTTAAAGGGATAGTTCACCCAAAAATGAAAATTCTGTCATGAATTACTTACCCTCATGTAGTTTCAAATCCATAAGACCTTCATTCATCTTCATAGCACAAACCTTAGTGATATTTTTGATGAAATCCGAGAGCTTTCTGACCCTGCATAGACAGCAACGAAACTACCACATTCAAGGCACAGAAAGGTAGTAAAGACATTGATAATATAGTTCATGTGACATCAGTGGCTCAACCATAATTTTATGAAGCTATGAGAATACTTTTTGTGTGTAAAGAAAACAAAAATGACTTTATTCAACAATTCTTCTCTTCTGTGTCAGTCTTTGATGCTTGATCATGAGAGTGCCACGATGCATGCATGTGGTGCTGCTGACGCAGGAGCCGGCGTTCTGACGTAGAACTGATGCGCTGCTGCTTGTTTACAAGCAGAGGAATACACATGCATGCGTCGTGGTATCAGACATGTGTCAAAGTCTGACACGGAAGAGAAGAAATTGTTGAAGAAAGTCATTGTTTTTGTTTTCTTTGCACACAAAATGTATTCTCGTAGCATCATAAAATGACGGTTGAACCACTGATGTCACATGGACTATTTTAACGGTGTCCTTACTATCTTTCTGGGCCTTGAACGTGTCAGTTGTTGTTGTGCGGTCTATGCGGGGTCAGAGAGCTCTCGGATTTCATCAAAAATATCTTGATTTGTGTTCCAAAGAAGAACGAAGGTCTCACATGTTTGGAATGACATGAGGGTGAGTAATTAATGACAGAATTTTCATTTTTGGGTGAACTAACCCTTGAAACCATGAAACTCTAAACCATTTTTTTTTTTGATATTTATGCACTGCACATTACTGAAAACAATGTCACATCACATATTATTTTGACCATTTATTGTTCTGATTTAAAAATCAAAACTGCATTTAAGTCTGAATCGCAATTGTTACAATGAGTTGCAGAGAACAGTACAAAAATCTAACATGTAATTCGATTTTCTTTCAAAACAGGCTCGGCAGAACTCCTTAGAGGAGCAAAGGAAGTTGCTTCACTCTCAGCAGGACTCATCTCACAGTGCAGCCAATCAGGGGATGGACAGCCTGAGACAGAATTCCAAAGTAACCATTCCCAAACCGTTTCGCATGATGCTTCGTGAAGAGGATCGCAAGCGGCGCAATGTGAAAACCCGCTCTGAGATGGAGCTAGAAAATGAGAGACTGAAGAAAGAACTGGACGAGCTAAAAGAATGTAGCAAAAAGTTTCGCGCTAAACCAGCCCCCGCCTCCACTTATTTGCTCTTCTATGACACTATCAATAAGCACCCAAATAAGCATCAAATCAACCAAACGGATCACCATGGAAACCAACACAAACAAGGCACCCAATGCCAATCCCCACCTCTTCCACAACAGCCATTTAGCTTCATTGAAAGAGAGAGAAAAAAAAGAGAGAAAAAACTAGCGGATGAGCTAAACAACCTGACTCCCAAAGCAGAACGAAGGGCGTTCAAAGCGAGACCCGTACCGAGGTCTCTATATAGGCCCAGCTCACCAACCTGCCAGATATACGAGGCAGTTAATCTGCATCACAGGGGCTCAGCACTGCCTCCTAGCATTCTGGATGACACACTGCAGGAGGAAGAGGAGGCCGAAAATGAATATGATGATGAATTTTCAAGGCCACAGAGCACAGATATATCACGCTGCAGCAGCAAGCTCAGGAAATGGAAGAACAAGTCTGCACTGCAGGTGGAGGAAGAGATGGAGAGAAAGAGGAACAGAGAAAGTGACAGAGACTGGTCCTACTTTCATCCCCTACGCAGGACCAGCCTCTGCCACAGCAAGGAACCCCTGAACACCTGCAAGAGTGACTACATCAGCGTTTAAAAACTGACACAGATAGAATAAACCACAGCCTACAATACAAAATGTATCATCAGTACTATAACTCTATAACTACAGGATGTGATAGAAACAGATATTGTTTTGGTTTTTCATTGTGTTACTTTGGAGAGAGAAAAAAAATGTAAACAATAAATAAACTCATAAAACTATTATTTAATAGTCTCTGTTACATGTCTTGTCTTGACTGAACGCGTTTTCACCTGGATTTTAAATGATTGCATCGAATAACTGAAATTACTTTGGGTGTCAAGTTCATTACTTTGTAAGCGGTGCTTTATCTTTATTGTTCCCTTAGTTAAGTTAAAGGGGTCCTATTATGCTTTTTCACTTTTTCAACTTTAGTTAGCCTGTAATGTTGCTGTTTGAGCATAAAAAATATCTCCAAAGTGACAAAGCTCAAAGTCCAATTCAAAAGGAGATATTTTATTTAACAGAAATCACTTTTCAAAAACTACAACGAAGGACTCATTTGGACTACAACGCATATTTTCCGGGATTTGTGATATCACAGATATCGACGAATGGGACGAGACCTGGTTGAGCTGCACTAGAGAAGGCAACGAGTGTTATCATCACTATGTCGGAGACACGCTAGCTTTCCTAAGGCAGGCGAAAAGTGATTACAATCATCCGGGTTTAAATCACGCTCAAATTGATTTGATTTTTACGCAGTATTTACACTGAAGCTCGCAGGCGGCTATGGTAAGGGGCGTGACATTTCCCGACCAGGTGCCGAGTGCTGCCAATCACAGCACACACTGGCCCAGCTAACCAATCACAGCACATTTCGTATTTCAGAAGGCGGGCCTTCATTTGATACAGGAACTATTCGAGCCGTTTGTGCCAGACTGGGGAGAGAGGTGTTGTTGTAATAATGTAAAATATGTGAAACATAATGTGTTTTTCAAACAACCTAGTATGAGAGCCTGTTCTAGTACACCCCCAAAACAAAATCAAGACTTTGTAAAAGAGCATAATAGGACCCCTTTAAATATATTATCAGGACAGTTTTAAAGTGAGAACACTTAAAGGAATAGTTCACCCTAAAATGCATTTCTGTCATCATTTCCTCGCTGTCATGTTGTTTCTAACCTGTGATGACTTCATTTCTTCTATAGAACATGGACATACAGCACCGTGCTGGTCATTCTAGTGTATGCAATTGCAATTGGAGCCTTTAATCTTAAAAAAAAAAAAAAAAAAGACAAAAGCATCATTAAAGTATCATAAAAAGTGGCACAAATGACTCCTCATATGACTCTTCTGAAGTCATACCATAGCTTAGTGCGAGAAACAGACTAAGATTTAAGTAATTTACTGATAATCTATCAGTAATTTTCAGTTAACTGTGGTGATAATTAAGTCAAAACAATTCATACATAAATTGAACACTTTGCCTCATGAACTCTTATGATCTCCTATGAACGCATGCCAACATTTTCAGTGAGTAACAACTTAAAAGTTTGTCTGTAACTCATATAAAGCTATTGTATGACTTCAAAGGTTCTATGTACAACTTTTATGATAATTTTACAGTGCTTTCAAACCTTGAATGCTTCTTTACCCATTCATTAAAAAAATAAAAAGATCATTGGGGCAGTACTAATACTAAGTACTAAGGTTACTAATCTTTACACTTTATCTACTAATATGTACTTAAAAGTACTAATGTGTACCTTTAAGGTATTCATATGTACCATTCGAGGGTAAATAAGGTACAAATATGTACCTTTTAGCTTTTGTACCTTTATGATGTGGCAGCTTTTTGCGATTTTAAGTGAACTATGTCTTAACTATGATTCATACACGATAACTTTTACTCTCCACATCCCTCATTCACTCACACACAAGTACAGTCTTTAGTCTATATCCTCAGGCCTCAGTCCACACTTCCTGAGTGTACGTCTGACATATGGAATGGCATCCTGCAGAAACCACTCTCTCCTGTACAAAACCAGCATCACATCCAGTAACAGACTGTGCTCCCTCCTCCTGCAGAAACCACACAGAATCAACTACATAAGCTCTGACAGTCAAATATAACTCCTATAAACTCATATTCATAAGCTACATGCACATGTGTTTTTTGATCAACAGATGCTCACAACTGCTTGTAGAGGTTTTGAGGTTTATACAGAGGCTGTTCACAGTTGCTGTTGTTTGTGGTTTCCGACTTCTCTGTAAACTCCCCCTCAGGATGCTGAAACTCTTCACACTGACTAAAGCAGCATTCACTTCCTGCTGGCATGCCAAAAACAACATCTACAAAAACAACATCAACACACCTACAGCCTAAACACCGAATAATGAATAAGGCTGACGTAGCTGTTTTTTAAAATGATATAAAGGAGAATATATGGCTCTCTTGCCTTGTGTGACACCTGCAGGATACTGCTGAGACACTTGATGTGAGACGACAATCATCTTGGTGTTCGTTGTGACTGCGTGTGTGTGTGAAGTGTTTGTGTCTGGACTGCTGGATTCTGTAAAGGGTGCAGAGTTGATCTCCCTCAAAAATGACTTGAGTTTCTGTCTCAAACCAGTATTTTCCAAGCACACCTGCAGAAGCAATATGCATACACATGCAAAACATTAATCTTTTGTTTAGAGTAATTATTGCTTTTTTAACAAAATTAAATTGAATGAATACAATTATTATAAACACTACCATTCAAAAGTTCAGGGTCAGTAAACATTTTTTTTTTAAATACTGAAAAAATGTAATACGGTTTCCAAAAAATAAAAAAAATAAAACAGCACAACTGTTTTCAACATTGATAATAATAAGAAATGTTTGAGCACCAAATCAGCATATTAGACTGATTTCTGATGGATCATGTGACAATGAAAAGACTGGAGTAATGGCTGCTGAAAATTCAGCTTGGCCATCACAGGATTACATTTTAAAATACATCGTAATAATATTTCACAATATTACTATTTTACTGTATTGTTTGTCAAATAAATGCAGACTTGGGGCCTGTTTCATAAAACAAGTTTGCCAAATAAGGCAGGTTTATTTCAGTTAGTCTGACTTTTTGTCAGTTGATTTGGTTCAAAATAAGTCAGACTAACTGAAATAAGCCTGGCTTATTTGGTAAATTGTTTTATGAAACAGGCCCCTGGTGAGCATAAGAGATTTTTTTCAAAAACATAAACAAATCCTACCAACTCCAAACTTTTGATTGCAAGTATATGTCTTTGGTTACCTTTTCATAGGAACTTTTTATGTCCTCTAAGTGTGACATCAGTTCAGCCTGTAAAACGAAATTAAACTGCAGTTCACATAATCTACCAATAAAGGGCAACACACATCTAATTTCATTCTCCAGTTAAGGTGTGGTGTTTTTTCAACATTGAAATACTTTATTCTATGCCTTAATATCCAGAGACATTTAGAAGTAAGCAATGTGTAGGTTGATTTCCCCAAAAGTGTAAAAAATATTGAGGTTTGTTTGAGCCTCCCTGTGACACAATATAACAACATTGGCTCAACCTATGGTGTGAGTTTGGGGTGGGACTAGCTGTTTGACTAACCAATGCCACACCGGGGGAGTATTTCTGAAACAGTTTGAAGATAGTTACTATTTTAGCAAATTGGTGATGGTAGCAGCACAGAAATTACACACTTCTTTTAAGGTTTGGTAATGGTGTATTGTTTCCAAGTTATCTGTAGAAAGATCTGAAACATGACCTTATGAAAAAGTCTAAAATAATAGATAAAATAATAATAAAAATAATTGAATAATACTTTAAAATAATAAGGACAGAATAAAGCATGAAACCTTTTCAGTCTCGAGCTGGCTGAGGGTAAGAGACACACTCTCTCGAAATCTTTTGAGCTCTTCTCTGCTGGTCTGTAGTTCTGCCAACAAGCTCTCCTACCATACAAACAGCACAATAATAACATGTTCATATAATCAAATAGATGTTCTAAAAGTCAACATTAGCAGGCTGTGTGTGATTTGTACCCGCTGGTTGTTATGGGTTGACACAAGCTGGCTGTTTCTCTCTCTGGTGCTGTTGAGCTGTGTGAGCAGTTTCTGGACGTCCTGGGTCAGTCTATCGCTCTCAGAGTGCAGCGTTTGAGTCAGCATTTTCTCTCTCTCATGACATGTGCTCAGCTCTGATCTCAGCTCCTCTGCTTCTGTATGCAAACACACCTGAAGGACAGGCATCTTTATTTTTTCAACACTGTGCATGGCACAAAAATCTTACACATACAATTTGCATTTTAAGCTGAGGGCTGGGGTTGGAAATGGCATCGTATATGGTCAAATGCACTTTTTTGATCAAAAATTAAAATTTTTCCAAAATATTAATATAAATTAATACATTAATGAACGTTTACCTTTATATTTGGTTCCACTTTTAGATAACTGAATAACTTAAAAAACTATTTGCTTAATTTATGTTTTTTGTTCTATTACTGTTTGTTTTTATTTTATTATATAGACTGTTTCTACTTTTATTTAATAAGGATGCAATAAATTGATTAACAGTGACATTTATAATGTAAAATAAGTTTTCTATTTCAAATAAATGCTGTTCTGTTGAACTGTTAATCAAAGAATCCTGAGGGAAAAAAAATAGTTTCCACAAAAATATTAAGCAGCACAACTGTTAGAACATCAATAATACATGTTTCTTAAGCATCAAATCAGCATATCAGAATGATTTCTGAAGGATCATGCGACAATAAAGACTTGAGTAATGGCTTCTAAAAAAATTCATCTTCGTCATCAAAGGAATAAAAACGTTTTTTTATTTATTTAACAATTTTACTGTTTTTACTGTATTTTTGATCAAATAAATGCAACCTTAGTGAGCATAAGAGACTTTTAAAAACATAAAAAAATTGTATGACCAATTCATAGAAAGATTTTATCTTACACCTTTACGTTTAAAAAAGATTTACAGAAACTCCTCTGATCGTTGTTTTAACTGCAAAAAACGCAAAGGAATATTCCTTCACTGCTTTTGGTATTGTGACAAAATCATTTCTTTTTGGACTAAAATGCATAATTTTTTACAAAGGCTCTTTAAGTTGAAATTTAGTTTTTCTCTGGAATTGTATTTGTTATATAGTGGAGTGGAGACTATGTTTGACTTCCACACCAAACATTTGTTTCTAATTTTGGTTTATCGGTCAAAGAAATGTATATTGTTACTGTGGTCATCTTCTTGGGTACCCTCTTTTAAAATGTGGTTGTCTCAAATATCTACGGCACTTCCACTTGAGAAACTCACCTATGATATACATCAAAAGTCTAATGATTTTTGGCAGATATGGACACCTTTCTGGTGCTACATTAACAACCTCCCTTGATCTTCTATTCTATGGTGCATATTTAGCCTCTAGCCTGACTGAATTAACTTTTCTTCCTGATTGTATACTTCTCATTGTTTTCCACTGTATAGCTGAGACTGTATCTTTACACTTTATACAGGTTTATGTGCATTCGAATAACCGACGAAAAAAAAAAAATCGTATGACCCCAGTGCATAAAATATATAAATATAATAACTCCAGAGTTGTTCCTCTATCTATAGCAGGGGTGGCGAACGTCGGTCCTGGAGAGCCGCAGCCCTGCAGAGTTTTGCTTCAACCCTAATCAAACACACCTGAACAAGCTAATCAAGGTCTGAATGGTTACTAGGAAGCTACAGGCAGGTGAGTTTTAATTAGGGTTAGAGCTGAACTCTGCAGGGCTGCGGCTCTCCAGGACCGGAGTTCGCCACCCCTGATCTATAGGAACAAAGTGACTGTAGATACTGTGATATAATCCAGCGCATTACTGGTACCTCTGCAGTCTTTAATATTCCCATATCTGCAGATGTGTCGCTTGCAGATTCTTGAATTCCTCTTGTCTTTTCCCAGCTCAATCCCTCTTGTCTCTCCTGTGTTGCTCTTTTTCTCAACTCATTCTCCAGTTCTGCTACTTTTTGACTGAGAGAATCTTTGTCTCTCCTAGCCTGAACGATAATCTTGTCATAGTCCTCTCGGATCTTTCGTTGCCGGGAACAGTTAGGACACTCTACAGCTGCTGAGGGAGCTGAAAAAGCTTCAAGAGAGGATGTAGAGAGCCGTTCTACAGAACGGCGCTGTGAAGATGAAAACTCTGATCCCTTTCCAGTTCTTTCTCTCCCTCCAGCATCATGGAGAACTGCCCCAGACAGGTAACGGGGCAGGGAGCAGGTCCTACCTGCAAAGCAATTAAAAGTTCTTCTTTAGTGTTTAAAGTGATTACTGATTTTATTTGAAAATGCAGCTTGTTACCATCAGCTCTGTTTTTCTCATCTCCAGATCGAGATCCGCAGCTGTAATGCCCAGGTGGTTCGGTTTGGCCTGGTTTCTCCAGTTGGGGGAGAAAAGTCCCATCTCCACAGTGACCTGAGCTGAGTTTATGTTCAGAGGGACTGACTGAACTCAAAAGATTGGGAAGCAAGCATGTCTGCGACTGAAACTACAGCAAATTAAACACCAAATATGAAGATACCAGATCATACTTTCTCATAAGAAAAATGCTGTGAATGATAAAAAGTTAATTTCTTAAAATGTCAAAAGCAAGACATTTTCAAAACAATGCCTTAAAGGTCTAGTGTACCATCTTTCTATCAAACCTATTACATTGCATGCAGGTCTATCATCTGACATTTAACTAAAAATCTCTATAGTTAGAACAGAAGCTTGTCAAATTTTTTAAAAGACTGTTTACAAATTTCTCATTTTAGCTTTAAATATATCTGATAACTGCAATTAGTGAGAAGCTATACAGGGCACCAGTCACTGGCTTTTAAAATTAAACATTTAATATGTTAAACAATAACCAATAATACTGAAAAAAATAGTAATAGGTACATAATAATAATTTTTACAACTTTATATACTTAATTATAATCATATTAACAATAATTCAGTAAATTGACTGCCAAACTTATATAAAGTATACATCACAGTTGTGACTTGTTCAAATGGCTAACTTGAGTGAGTTTGAGATGACTTTGTGAATCTTTTTACTGACTTGTTATAAGGAAGTAGCTCATAAGAGAATCCAAATCGAATATCATAACTTGTGTTGTTTATGCATATTGATGCACAAAACAGCTTTCCCAGCTAAATTTTAAATAAAATATTCTCACACATTTGATCTTTTCTCATATTTGCAACTGTTTTAGCTGCAATATGGGGCTCTGCTATATAACTTTAAAGGGTTTAACATGCTTTATATGCTGTTTATAAAATAATTTTTCAGCTATCTGACCCCAGGCTTGTTTTATGGTATTCGTATCTCAGTTAAAATGTACACAAAAACTGAATATCCCAATAAAACATTGTATATTGTATATTCAGATTAACACTGTCCTCCTCTGGCTCAGAGTGTTCAGATGATGTTCTCTCTCACTATACTGTAACTTTAGAAACAGGCCACTAGAGGCAAAACTATTCAAATGAAGAGTCAAACTGATGAGCACAATAAAAGTTGCCCCTTTCATCTTTACGACTCACTCGGCTGCAAAAGGGCACTTGACATACAAACACATTCAGGGTTTAAAGTGAAGCTATAAATTATGTCTATGTGAATATGTGCTGTGTATGTGTGTGAGTTTGAGTCTCACCTTTCTGTCAGATCCGACCGGTGGTAAAATCTGCTGTCTGTTCAGATGATTAATGTCCTTCTTCCCATTCAAATATGCACATGAATAGAATATTTTTGTGAGATTACATAATTTATTTATGAGCTGATTTTATTAAACAGTTAGATAAGAGTGGAGTGTGTAAGACTTCACCAGTATTGTGCATCTGGGTATGATCTGTAAGTGTAATCATTGAAAAAAAGGAATAGTTCACCCAAAAATGAAAATTTGTTGAAAATGTCCTCACCCTCAGGTCATCCAAGATGTAGATGAGTTTGTTTCTTTATCGGAACACATTTGGGGAAATTTTGCATTATGTCACTTGTTCACCAATGGATCCACTGCAGAGAATGAGACTCCAAACAGCTCATAAAAACATCATAATAATCCATAAGTAATCCACATGACTCCAGTCCATCAATAAAGATTATCAGTTGTTTGAACTCTTATGCTGAACGGCACCCATTCAAAGCAGAGGATTCATTAGTGAGCAAGTGACACAAAACTAAATTTCTCCAAATCTGCACAGATGAAGAAACAAACTCATCTACATCTTGAATGGCCTCAGTGTGAGTAAACTTTCAGCAAATTATAAGTAAAAAAAGGATTAAAACTGTTAGCAAACATTAGTACAAAGACAATTATTTTAGGACAATAACTTATTGTGGTGTTTTTCTATTAAGGTGAGTTACATGTAAGAATGAGATGCGTCTGGGAAGACTGTATGCACATTTGTTGAAGTGTGATGTATATTCTGAAAGTATGCTCCTGGGAAGAGTGTGTATACCTGTTCAGGTGTGTAATGTAATTGAGATGTGTATATGGGTCGTGAAGGAACAGCCATGGCTCTGGAGGCAAACTGTAGAGAGCTGAGAGTTTCAGATATTAAAGATGATTGAGATGACACCATGACCACTAAACACGTCCGGCAGTTCCCTCCCAAACTAAACCAGATAACAAAAACAGTCAACATACATACACAAATGTTGAAGAAATTGGAGAAATAATGATGGCGATGTTGATGATGCTCACCAGTCCCTAAGTGCTCGGGTTAGTTTGGATTCTCTGTATGGGACATGCTGGGACCCCGCAGAGCTGAGGGCAAAAATCACCTAAAAAGAAAGAAAGGATTGAGATTTTCTGTACTTTGCATTTTAATACTTTTTATAGTATTATATACATAATACCAGGACAGGTATCAAAACATTTTTTTAATGTAATTTATGTCCAAAATGACTATCATATTATGGAATATTTTCTTTAAACACAGTGAGAAAACTCAGAACAGAGAAGAAGAGGCCTCCACATTATCTAAATGTAAATAATCAAAAGAAGAGGCCAATATTCTGAAAAAAATCTTAATGTGACATGACATCTTCCCTTCCCTAAATGGAAAGCTATGTAATCCTACAGATCATTTCCTGTGTCTAATTTCCTGCATATGCAGCCAACACATTGATATGATTAAGATAGGGCTATTAGACTGATAAATAATCACTGGAGTACGTCTTGAGATACTCAAAACAAACTCTGCTCTTCAAAAATGCCGTTAGTCTGACCGGGACAACAGTGATAATAGATAAAGCATGCTCTTTTTTTGTTGACATGTTTGAAGTATTACTAACATTTCCAAATATGGTGAGGGAGCGTTTCAGCATCTTGGTCTCTTGTGGGTTTTCATTTGTGGCATTGAAATTTCTCTTAATGTCAGGAACCACAGAACTACGACACTGGGGGTAGAGAAAGAAAGTGAACATTAAAACTGAAACTCTATTATTTGTATCCCAAACCTTTGTATTAAAGTATATAACAACACTGGAATGTCTTGACCATTTGTTGCAGGTAATCAACAGCACTGATATTCAGAAAAACAACACAATTATGACACATGATTTCTTTTTAGTTAATATTGAACAAACTTACATTTTAGATAGATACAGTTACTTTGTCAGTTTATTTGTGCTTTGTTTGTTGTGCCTCTATGAGCAACACGAGGTAGATAGTTTTTTATTACACTACAACTGAATCAACCATTTTGAATGAATCATTTGAATTAATGAAATTCAAAGACTTAATCGTAAAGGCAAATCACCTGTTTCATTCCTGGATGAATCAGCGTGTTTGAAGGAGTCAATAATTCAAAGACTTTATCATTAAGGCACCTGTTTGAATCAGCGTGTGGCATTCGTGTTTGAACGAATTAGGTGAATCATTCATAAAGACGATGAATCATTCATAATGACTCATTCATAAAGATGATCACTTGTCGCCACAGACTGGCGCATTGATGTTTTTTCTTTAGGTAAACATTAAAAACAAATTCAAAAACTTGGAAACTTGTCCCATGATTAATATAGTGGTCAGTATTTTATAATAATCATAATATTTTACTATTATAATAGGTCAGTCAATGGTGGTCAATCAATTTCTTACTAAAATATCATCATCTGACACAGAAACATTTCAGAGTAACATAAACTTACTTTTCCTGAGCTTGCCAGATCCACCTAACAAAAAGCAAAAATCATGCGAGTTTCATAAATCTTTATTAATTCACAAATATGGTGCTCACTACAAGTATGCCAAGAATGTGTACTTCACACAGAGAATACCTAATACTTTAGTTATGCCAAAAGGAGTCTCCAATGCTATCATCTTACCAGAGTGAGTTTGCTGGCTGTCAAAACTCCCTCTGTAACCATTAAGCACAAACACACACAAAGGGAGGTAGTTAATCAGATCTGTATTAATAGAACATAATTACGCCGTGACACTGTGAGTTTGCAACACACCACTGCAGGGGGTACAGGGAGACCCTGTGGGAGGCTCTGGTATGTTCATATCTCCCTACAATAACAATCAGACCGCAGGCAGAGGTTCCTAGAGCTGACTAATGCGTAGGGGGTTGACTGAGGGGAGCTATTGACCGACAGATGGACTGAGTTACCCATTAAAAACAAGTAAAAATGTTACAGAATGTAAGTGTAACTCTCCTAAAACATCTTTAGTATGAAGAATTTATTTTATTAATCTAATAAGATAATAAAAACATGGCAATATACACAATTCAGGAAAACTTTAGAAATACATATATCTTTAGGAAACATAAAAACACCTACCAGGGGACTGGAGCATTGTGTTAATGACAACAATGTTGAAAACCATGTGGGATCGGCTTGGAAAATCTCCCTTTGAAATCCCTGAAGAATGTTAGAAAGGTATGACAAATTAATCTGACTGAATAAAGCAAGTAGAGATCACTCTGATCATCATACTTCAAATGAAATAGTGTTTGCTCATCAGATCAGATTGAGTTACTGGCTCTTACCTGTGTGTCTGAGGGCAGAGCCACGGCGATGCACCTGTAGCAGATCCTGGGCGGAGTTCACTTCCACCTCCGTCAACCCATCGAGACGCACCACCTCCTCACAGTCACGCACCCAGATCACCTCACTCCCTTTTGGATCCTGAACAGATCAGGAAGAGAGACAAAAGAGCAGCTGAACACTTTCCTTAATGTTAGACTTCACATGTTTCATATATTCCAAGCTTTTTTTAAACAATGAGACAGTTTACTGGTACTGTAAATGTTCAAAAGTTTGGGGTCAGTCCGCTTTTTTTTTATATTCAGCAAGGATGCATTAAATTCATCAAAAGTGACAGTAAAGACTTTCACTTTGTTACAAAATCAGCAATTATTTTACATTTATTTATTTAAAATAAATGCAGATTTTTTTTGCCAAAGAATCTTGATTTTTTTTTTTTTAAACAATAAACGGTTTCCACAGAAGTATTATGCAGCACTGCATATTAAGCAGAAGTTTACAACTGCGTATTAGAATGATTTCTGAAGGATCATGTGACATTGATGTCTGGAGTAATGGCTGTTGGTTTGCGGTCACAGGAATAAATTACATTTTAAAATATATTAAAATTGAAAACACTTATTTTAAGCTCTAATATTATTTCACAATATTTCTGTTTTTATTTTTTATTAAGACTTCATTCAAAAACATTAAAATGTTGTAATAATAGTCAAGCTTTATGGCAATGAGGCTTAATATTTCATCCCTGAAACTCACAAACAGTACTACATGCCACAAGAAATACAAAGGCCACGTGAACAATATATGCAATGTAATTTTCTCTGAAAAAAGCATCTGCCAAATGCATTAATGTAAGATAATTGTGATTGATTGATTTAATTGATACAGTGATTTACTTACTCAACAAATACTTACCAACAGGTCATAAATCTTTTCATTGAAAATGTGGTAGAACGAGACTCTGATTTTGCAGTAAGATACCTTTGGGGCTGGATTTTTCAAATTAAGGATTGTTCTAAGATGCTTATGTACAGGTCTTATTATGTGTAGTCTGGTGAGCATGACACTATGAATGAGGAGTGGAATGTTACTGCAATATATAGTATGTGTTATACAGTAAGTCACTCTTATCTACAATAGAACATGAAATCTTAAGATATGACTTTCTAAAACCAACAGCCTGAAGGTTTGATACAGGCAAAGATGTCCTCAGCAGCACGGCTGATGATGCCTCTGTGTTTGGCTGACACGCTGCATCCCTGCATGGTATGAGTTTTACCGCTGCCCGGAGAGCCATAGACAATTACACAGCCATTATAACCCTGCATTAGATACTCGACCAGAGACTGGCACAGAAAGACAGAGATAGATTAGTATCTCAGTTTACAAATAAAATATATTAAGGACTAGTATTAAACATGACAATTGTTGCTAAGAACATTCTTTGAACCTTTGTTGTAGACTCATAAACATCTCTCTGTGATGCCTCCTCATTTAAGACTGCATCAAGGTCTATAATATGAGGCTTGTGACTCTGGAGAAGGACAAAAAATATTTTGAAAACACCTTCAACTTGACTTTATTGCATACTTTGGTTTCACTTGAATCATTTCATTCTGTTTTTTGCAAAAGAGCATGATGAATCTAATTAAGTAACATCTTTGATCTCTTTCGAAACAACACTCACCCTTCCAGTGTCAACAACTACTCTGTTGAGATGTGTCACTTTGATGGAGGCTCTGGGTTCAACTAAAGAGACAGAATGTTCTGGACTGTTCGCTGAGGAATTGAAAAATTTGGGTTAAATAGCTTCAGGATGATAAGAACACTGGAACAAGGTAATACAATGAAATAAAGTAATCTTGCAAACTTCAGTAAAAGTTGTGAAGACCCTTATATACATTATTTTTATATATATGTGTGAGAGCATGTGTGTAAGACCTGTGTGTGAGTGTGTGTTCTCACGGGCACACAGACGGACGACCACTCTGAAACTCCTCTCTGTATTTAGGCGTTTTACTGCAGACATCCTCTTCAAAATTTGGCTTCTTGCCCAGTGGATAAATGTTGCAGACAAAGACAGAGATATAGATGCATGATTCTAATCATAAACAAGAATTTAAAATTTTAATTAAAGCATAATGTAGCTTGCTTTTTAGCCAAATATGATTAAATTAATAAGGCAGAGAGGTCATCAAAAAAGTGGAACAGCAGTTTTATAGAAAATATAATACAGTAAGAACTCCAAAAAACGTTTATCACATTGTAAAATAGCCTACTGTATGTGTAAATATGTAAAAAGTATCAAATATAATTCTAATATTAATGTTGCTCAAATTTACATGTAGTTTTACAAGAATACATGTTAAAATTAGTTTTTTTGTGAGCATATATTATTATTGCTGTTAAAGGCAGTAAAGCTTTGATTGTCGGAAATTACCATAAAATACTGAGACAACGATTTTGGTAAATAAGGACTAATCCATATATAATCCAATAGGCCTATTTATTCATATCTATGTATTGGCTTTAATAATAGCAAATACATAGACGATGCAATGTGTCATAGCCTAGACACAAATACAAAACACCATCACGGTGACACCTATAACTTTTAAATAATACAATAAGTATTAAACGTTAACTCAACCGCATAAAGTGTAGGCTACGATAAACACCACAATGTACACGTAAAAACCAGATGAAACTATAAAAAACATACAATAAACGAGAGTTGGCCTACGCAAACTGTAGGCTACCCGTTTATAACATTATGTACTGAAATTAATAACAAAACTATTTGATATTCATTCAAATGACATAAATATAAATGTAGTTCCCTTATAAAGTTGATGCGCTTCAAATCGTCAAATGAAAAACACAATGTGAGATAAGATAATTTGTGCAGAGACGTACCTCTATTCAACTGCTTCAGCGGTTTCTTTATGAAATCGAGCTACAGTCTCTCCAGAGCACATTACTCCTGGAATAACAACCTTGGAATCCAATTCCAGATAACCTGCCTGTCTCTGTAGAGATGCCAGTATCACACTTGGAGTGTTGCTGACATGTTTCTGTTTTAATATTTTGAAAGCTCCTGTTGTTCATCACTCCTCACCTCTGGTCGCGCGGATGAGCGCGCTGTCTGTCTCGCGCACTGTTTAATTGGCGTTCATACAATCCACGCGCGCGCAGTGAGGCGAGTGAATGCTTCACTCGGACTGTGACTGCGTGCTGAAAATGTCAACATTTTTTAACCAATACTTCAACCCCCAGAAAAAAAACATGCTAATTGTCTTCAGATTTGGACTTAAATATTATTTTATTACATTCAAACTTAAGCAATAAACTATATCTTACTAAAATCAGCATAAGATGGTTTTCTTGATGGTTTCACAAATAATTTCCCGAGCCAGCTCATCTGAAAACTGTCGAAGAACCCTTATAAAACAAGCAAAATGAAGAGCTAAAATCAGAAAATCATTTTAAGGTGGTTTAAGATGTTAGGAATGATCTGTCCTGTATGTTGTTTGCCCTATTGCAGACTTCTGACTTTTAAATAAGCTAACCAGCATGGTCATATTTGTATATTGATACAGGGTTGTATTTCCAACCATGCCACACTCTTTTACACCCAAACGTTGCCGGAGCAGCAGTCTGGAATGCTTGTGTGTGACAACTTATGGCTGTTCCTCTTGACCCCCTGTACCTCTCCTCCAGCAGTGTCCTTTACTCCTTTACAAGGTGCTTGGAGGAGGAATGTGCATCATAAAATGGGATGTTTAAGTTTCTGATGACCAAATGAAACATAGGAGTCACACATATCCAAGGGGGGATGGGGGCAAGGGATGGACTTTTTGATAAAACCCTAAAATACATTTATTATGTCAATACACTGTCAGAAATATTGCACAAATTGAGCCTACATAATTGAATAATGAAGATGTACTATACGCACAATGAAAGCAAAGAACCACTTCTCATTGTATAGCATTGTATTTCTATTTCATACTGTACCAGGGATTGTGAGTGAAACAAAGAGGGAGAGAGAGGAGTGATGGGACACAGCTTAGTGCTGCCATTGCCAGCTGTGTCAGTGTCAAAGGGCACAGATTCCTGATGCTCTGTATCTCGGTGTCTTACAGTTTAACTGTCACTTCACCTGACATTTATCCTTTCTCTAGAACTAGTTACAATGGGTAAAATTTCATAAAGGTATATGCAGGGGCGCTGTAAAGGGGGGAGGGGAGGGGGATGAGTGTTAGGACAAATCCAAAATATCTTCCTTGGGCCTTGGAATCAAAAAGGTTGAAAACATGCAGGTAACTTAAAGGGATAGTTCACCCAAAAATGAAAATTCTGTCATCATTTACTCACCCTCATGTCGTTCCAAACCTGTATGAGTTGCTTTCTTATGTTGAACACAAAAGAAGATATTTTGAAGATTGCTGGTAATCCCATAGTAGGGATACTATGGAAGTCAATGGCAACCACCAACTGTTTGATTACCAGCAATCTTCAAAATATCTTCTTTTGTGTTCAACATAAGAAAGCAACTCATACAGGTTTGGAACGACATGAGGGTGAGTAAATCATGACAGAATTTTCATTTTTGGGTGAACTATCCCTTTAACTGGCAGCTTTACATGCAACTGGCGCACTTAATAGTGCAAATCACATCTATAGATGGCAGTATAGGCTTTACAGCACTATGAACACGAGACAGTACAGGTTGTGACCATAGAATCTGTATAAAAACAGGTTGTGACCCACATTGCGAAAGAAGGATAAATTATCTCTTACTGTTTGTATGATTATATAACATTCATGTAAATCACATTATGGAAAACACGCCCCTTTTTCTGGACTATTAAATAAAACCACACACGATTGATATAGAGCTGCAGATGTTATAAATATTGCTCTTTTTTGTATTTTTAATGGACGTCAATTTAGACAGTATATACAAAAAATACTCCACATATTTTACATTCTAAAATCTTTACTTTCAGAAGTAAATAGATAAATAGGTTTGTTTAACACTAAATCACTTGTTTAAATGAGTAGGGGGTGGACTTGATTGACCCTTAAACAGCATTTCTGGAAGAGGTTCTACTGGAACCCACCAGATTCCAGTTGTAAAGTGGGTCAGGGGGAGAGAGAGCTCATCTTTCCATGAGAGTGAATTTTACTTGTCGCACAAGCTCACAGGAAAGAGATTATTACCAATTACAACACAGGGCCAGTTTAAAACTTCAAACCCAAAGTTATAGAGTTTTCAGAGTTCTAGAACTTCAGTGGATTCCGGAGGGCTTCAGAATGTCACTTGGGTGTTTTCTGAAAAGTTCTAGACTCAAACACATTCCCTGGGAACTCCAGAGAATCATATCTCCAGAGCTGTGCTGGATGTGGAACTGGCAAAAACAAACAGCAGCGATGCATTCAAACAACTGTCACTGTATATCAAATGAGGCCTGCGTCTGCATACGGATCACTCGTGAGAACACAAAAAGAGATGCGTTTCTTGGGATGTGCATATTAGAGTAGAACTATTCAAGGAAAATGCACCAGAGGAGAAACTCAACACTACCCTTCCGTGCCAGTCACATCGCTCTCGAGATCTATTCAAACAGCAGGATACTGTTAAGAGCTCAGTGGATGACGGGTTTAGTTTTAACCAAGGCCTTGGAGGAGCATTAGTGTGGAAATGGATCTCAGCTGCTAGGATCGAGCAGGTGGAGGGTAGAACTCGTAAAGATCAGCTGCTTTGATTCGATTTCCAGCTGCTTGTTTTTGAGCTGGTGCGGTATACAACATCCTCTTTACCAACCTAACATGGTGCTGGACTTAAAGGGATAGTTCCCTCAAGTTAAAATTCTGTCATCATTTACTCAGCCTCATGTTATTCCAAACACGCATAACTTTCTTTCTTTTGTGAAATGGTGTTGTTGTTGTTGTTAAGTAAAATTATATTTTTAAAAATGCTGGTAAAATCTATATTGAAATAGAAATAAAATGACCAAATTAATAAAATGCAAAAAAAAAAAAGTTTAATAAGTCATTTAAAAATATTAATATATAATAGTATATATATAAAAATAACACTAGTAGATATTATAAAAAGTGCCAGAGTCCAAACAAGATCCCAATTGACTTTAATTGTATAGACAAATTTTTTTTTTTTTGCATGTTCTGCAGAAGAAAGTACACATGAGGGTGAGTAAATGACAATTTTCATTTTGGGGTGAACTATCCCTGTACTTCTAATCTCCAATTATGAATTTACACAAAAGAAAGAAAGAAAAAAACCCCCAAGAGAAATCAGACAAAATTATAAAATTCTTCCAACTTTAATCAGTTTAAAAAGTTTCACAACAAACGCAACATATATAGTATAAGGGGGAAATTAACCATTGATAATCAGTATTTGGATTGGTACATTCTTCTTCCTAATGAGAATGTTGGCATTTATGTCGGTTTCTCCCAAATAAACCATTGCATTTTATTTGGACAGGACTTAAAGATAAAAATAAAAAATACAAAATTAAATGTAAACTGAGATTTATTTTGCTCTAAATAGTGTCCTGCAGCAATAAAGCATGGTAAACAATGTAAATTAGTACAATTCGGAAAAACTCCAAAGCAGTCTCTGAGTGAGTTAACATGAGCAGTTATAAAGGTGTAGCCTACAAGAACCCATAAATATTTCAACCACTTTTTTTAAACTTCAATTTAATGAAAGCTCACAAAAGGAGCAACTGTCCTCATTGAGGAAAACAAAAAAACCTGATGTCGGCTTAGCGACGACAACACACACACACACACGCTCACACACCCACAACAAATCAGGATGAAACATCTGCGTGTTCCCATGGTAGTAAAGATGCTGTACAGTGATGCTGATATGAACATGTAGAGGGGCTGCTCAACATTCCTGTGTAGAAAAAAAAAAGCAAACGGTGTCGCTTCGAAACGCCACTCACAACCACAGCAGCATCGATCAGACCGTTCAACTCAGCAATCCGCTTCACATTCTGCTAAGAGCTACTTTATACTTTAGTCCCCAACCACTTATGGCTGCTCACCCAACACACACGAATCACAGGCTAATGAGCACAAAGCACCTCTGCTATCTCACCAATCACAGACATTCGTTGACATTCTCATTGGCTAGACCAGGTGCGTCGCTCATTGGCCCACACACTGACACTAGGTACCATCTACCTACTGCCAGAACACATACAGCTCTCTGCAAACACAACAAACTGCACTCTGGTATTTATATATAATATACATGAACAAATACATGATGTGTGGAAGGAGAGGCGGAAATAGAAGGGAAGAGGGGCAACGGAAAAAAAAGAGCACAAGCGAGTTAATTGTACAGATGTGACACTTCATGCACGTTCGGATTACAATGACCAAATGGAAGCAGTTAATGGAAAGGTAATACGTAAATGTGTCTGTATGAAACGCATACTATGCCAATAGGGCCACTGGGTGACAGTATCTTTTACATATTGGCATTGTTTTGGTCAAGAGACAGCCAAGTGCAGAAATCGTCTCCTTGCAGGAAGAGCCTAAAGTACTCGCACACTCACACACACTTACGAGAAAACACACAGATGGCCCACAGAAGAGCAGCCACAACACCGCTTTAGTCGTGTTTAGTTTGTTTAGGAGTCAGCGCAGTGTGTGTGCTGTGCATTTGCGTGCCAACTCAGTCGCACATCTCCTCTGGTATTTCGTGAGGGTTGAGGATGCCAGGCACGGACATCTGCAGCTTGTGTTTCTCCTCCTGGGCCTGACGCAGCGACGCCTCCCTCTCCTCCAGGAAAAGATCCGAGGTGTCCTCACCCGCAAATTCCTACAGGTACACAGAGAAACGGGTAAGCATTTGTGCGTTCTGCTTGCACTGACCGGTCTGCCAGAGCGCGGTCATCTCTGCTATAATCTAATGCTATGATCGCTCTCTCTCCATCTCTCACACACACCTTCTGTCCCAGTGCACTCCAGATGACCCATAGAGTTACACCATGCTTCACGATCCCTTAAAGGTCAAAGGGACAGCACGCTCTCTCTCACACCATCTCCATTTCCTCTACCACACACTCTTAGCTGCATAAACACTATTGCTACTGATATCAAAATATTTGCATATGGCAAAGATAAGATTTATTAACCGTTATTACTATGGCTCTCAGTGTCCTTGCAGCTCACCTTGATCTGTACAAGGAAATCCCTCAAGTGTTCCTTGAATGCTGGGATGTCTTGGTTTAAACTAAACAGGCCATTCACAAATACTTTGACCTGGGCACTACAAAGAATAAGAACAAACATACAGTCAGCCAGGAAATACTAATAAAACCAGACATAAACAGTCCTAAGTATTTCAAAAAGCCTGCCGCTGAGGAACAAAAACCTTTCTAATTAATCTGAGAGCAAGATGTCTACCGAGAGACAACAAGCTTATACCGAAGAGATATGTTGTGCAATACTCAACCAAATGCAATAATCATCACAACAACTGTAATTGGTTTATTTACAGGCACTTCAGACACAGGTTATTGACCTGTGTGTTCTTAAATAAAATAAATACAAAAAAATTTGGTTACACGTTATTTTAAGGTGCCTTTGTTACGGTGTAAATGCTGAGTAATATTAATTAATTATGTACTTACTATATGGTTAGGGTTAGGATTTGGTTTATGGTTACTTGCATGTAATTATACATAATTTATTGTTATTCTAATAGAAAGTACATGTAACGTGTAACAAGGACACCTTAAAATAATGTGTTACCAAAAATTCATGTATCTCCAAAGCTCAAAGATTGGACAGATGCAGCCTCTGGAGTGCACAAGCTTAGGAGCACTGTGGGATACTCACTCTTGTAAGTGTGGAAAAGCTGATTTGAGCAAGTTGGCCACATACTCCTGAATAAACACTTGGTTGTTGACTGGGTTTGAGGGATTTAGAGCTGCACTGATTTTTCCTTCCTCGACAAGGTTAAACATGTACGCCAGAATAGAAGCATGCATGGTCAAACCTGGTTGAACAAACAGGAAAAGATGCATTTATAGATTTAATCATATTCCGTAAAGTCACTATAAAAAATGGATTTTAATGTTATAAAAATAATATTAAAATAAATTGTTTGTATTACAATTAAAATACAAACATTTGTTTTAGAAATTAAAATGAATTTTAAATAATTGTTAATAATTAAATTGCTTAATTATTTCATCAAACTAAAACCTTAATATTCACGATTACTACATGGTTACACAGTGTTTAGATAAAAAGAGTCTTTAAAGCGCAAGAGAGAGAAGCGAGTAGCCAGAACTGACCGGCTGTATGTGATGTATCTGTGACGACAGAGAAGATGTGTTGTAGGATGTCACAGAAGTATGTCTGATAGAAGCTCTGAGCTGCTGCTTCCTCCTGGGCCACGTTCTGCAGCAGTGTGTAGAGAATCTGAAGGCCTGCATGACATTTTTCATGGTTCAGTTGTCGTATGCATGCTATGATAAATGATTAGGGTAAATATTGCTTTGATAAATGATATTTGTCTTCTCACCAGTGTCTGCCACATTTCTCATAGTGTGTTTAAAAGCCCATATAATAGAGTCAAGCACAAGCTTAAACTGGGCTGGTGGGATGGCCAGGAATGCTGGAAAACAGTGAGAGTTCACCGCCTGCAGCAGGTAGAAGAAATGCGTCCGGTGTTCTGGGTACTCTTCAAAATCCTAAAAAAAACAAAACAAAAAAACAACATGTAAAAACAAAGAATATTACACACTTCCAGATTCAAACAAGAAACATTTCTAAAGACTCTTCAATAGAATAAACACAGAAATTGCTTTTAATAATAAATGACAATGGAATATTAAATATTTATCACAGAACGTTGAGAGATGAATATGGGCAGCTTACTTTGTTGATCATGTTTAATGTGCACTCAAAGACTGCATCAAATATCTGTGGGATCTCTCCAGTAATGTGTCCACCCAGTTTGTTTACGATTGTTGCCATGGTACTAAGCACTTCAGGTTCTCTTGCCGCTGGGACATTGCGCTGGTAATCAATGAGCACAGCATCCAACAGCGGAGGAACAAAATTCTCCCCCACCTGGAGTACGGAAAAAAAACACACATGCGCAGACAGGCTTAAAGGATGAGCGGATAAGTGTGTTGTGTAAGGACAGCACTAATCTGAACAGGTCCAGACTGACAGACCTGAAGCAGGTATGACAGAAATATCTGCACAGAGACACAAATACTGGATCTAACCAACACAAAGACATGAGACTGTGCTGTGACAAAGATTTATAAGTAAAAATATGCTGTATGCACAAGTTTTATATTTGAATAATTTTAAAATACATTTCAAAACGATGTATAGTAATTACTAAATGCTGTTAAAACATTAAAGTTACTTCATGCTGCTGGTTACATTGCTACTTTGAGATTTTATTTAAAAAGTACAAACTAAATTAAAATGAAAAAATCTGAGATTTTAAAATGTATGAGAATGCAATACTGCAAGACATGTCAATTCCTCAAAAATATTTGGTCAACTACACATTTAACAGCTTGATTTTCTTTTTTACTTTCAGTACAGACCCTTTGCTTTAATAAATCTGTGATTTATTGGAGTCTCACCATCTGTGGGTCATTGGAGCGGCTGACCCAGCCTGATATCAGCTTTAGAGTCTCTCTCTTCACCGTGCGCATGCTCCTGATTAGAGGCTGCTTTGTCACCATCTCACCTATATAAAACAGACAACCACAAATCAAATAAACAGATGTAAACAAAGCGCTTGTGGTTCTTGAGTGCAGTCAATTACATAATGTTTACGCAAAAAAAGTTCAGAGAAATAATGACTTTCTCATTAGGAAGAATTTTCTTTGGGCAACTATTTAGTTAAACTTCACTCATTCTCTTCTAGCTGCAGTGCTATATATAGCTGCCCAGACAGCCCTGTAATGGACTGCTGTTCACACACGCACATGGTGCTAAGCTCTGCGGCAGCCTTTTGTCTTCTAGCTGAGTGAGTATGTGTAATCAAACGGACTTCAGTTTAATGTGAATCTGTCACTCTGAGATACCCAACAGAGATGCAAATACACACATGCATAAGGTAATTCTGGAATTAAACTCACTGTTTGTCTAAAACACATGCCCATCTGTGATGATAAACTCTGAAAACACGCACCATTACTTTGGATAGCAGCGGAGATGTTTTCACTGAGGCACTTGTATACATTTAGCATATCCAGGTAGATCCGGCCCAGCTGAATAACAAAAGGGTGTCCCACGGCTTTACATGCTCTGACATTGGTCTTCAGGATGCTTCCCAACTGCTTCACTGTCTCCGGGTCCTTCAGGATGTCCACATTCTACAGCAGGATAACAGCATCCATTTAAGGTCAGTCTTAAAAATGAGCAAAATTTGTTGTTTGGACAAAATAAAATAAAAAAAGGATAAATATCACACCTTGGTGGCCTGCTGAATGATGCTGTCCCACACCTGGTTAGGCAACAACATGTACTTCTCTATCAGGTGTTCCTGTACAGCCTGGTCAGTCTGTGCTCCAATCATATAGCCGACAGCTTCGTAAAATGTATGCACCTGAGAACAGCAAATGGTCACACTGCAACATCTCCTCAAAAGTTGTATATTTCTAAAGCACAATGTGCCACGACACACGGAGCAGGCTAACTGAGATGGATGGGGTTATTTGGTACCTGCTGGGGCTGAAGGTCACAGATGATGGTGTTGATGTTGTTGAGGATCTCATCAATGAAGGGCATCACCTCTCCCACCTGTACCTGCACAAAATGCCTCCTGCACTTCTGAGCAATCTTAATGAACGTGTCACACGCCATGTCCTGCACTCCATCGTGGGTTTCTAAGAAAGAAAGAATACTAAAATATTACTAGGAGAACATGATTTCCTCATTATCAAGCTAAAATTAGAAGCTCACATATATGTAACAGAGCTGCTCCATAAATGACTAGAATGCAGCACTGCTGTGTATGCGCAATCAAATGTGACATCAAATCTGCTTCTATTTAAAGATCAATCCAAAGATATCACAGCTGTATACAGATGCCCGATTCTATTTTAAGGCTCAAAGACTTTGTGACTTACCATGCATGAACTCAAACAATTTGTTGACGACAGTCTTCAGGAATTTCCAGTGCGCACGTAGGAACCGTGGATATTGGCCCACTATGTACATGATGTTGGAGGCAATGATGGCCTTGTTATCCTTGCCTCTCTTCTGCTCACATAGACCCAGCAAGTCCTGTAGATCACATGGGCACATTATTATAGCTTTCATTTTATATTATGAGACTTTGGATCTTTGCATTGTAGGATTTCTGCACCTTAATGACAGTGACGAGGAACCGTTTCTCATCTTCTTCGTGCATGGCTCCACTGATGGATCCAATGGCCCAGCACAACGTGTTCAGATTTTTCCAGGACCACTCAGTACCGTTCACCTGATTATGAAGCTTTTCTGTCATAATACGCTCTGTATCGGCATAGTCCAGATGGGTAAGATAGACTACAGAGAGAGAAATATAATAATAAACACAGTTTAGTGGCCAAAACCTCTGTATTTATAATATAAAGGAGTAGAGCTCTCACCAAGCGTCTCCCTCATATTCTTGTAGAGGTTAATGGAGTCTGTATCCTTCATGAACTCTCGAACCACCTCGCCCTGATCGTTCTCCACCACTAGCACTTCCTCTGGCTTGGCCATGCGACTCACCATCAACAAACGCACCTGCAGGACAATAACACAAACTAAAAATTGCCATCTGAGGTGAAATTTCTTCTTGAATCTTGTGTTTGTGAGCCAACCTTAGAAAGAACAGGCAGGTAGAGTTGTCTGCGGGGTGGTACATCGAAGTGTTGGCTCCCTGAGAGGAGAGGAGAGGTGGATGTTGAGAAAGGACTCTCTCTGTAAAGCTCAGCTGCCAGGTGGTTCCAGTACTCCAAACAGATCTTAAAGATCTCCGTCTCTTCCACCTCTGACACCAGCAACATGTAATGTAGAGCCTAAACAGAGAAACAAACAGGGCCTTAACACAATGGCATCAGTGACCGAAGCGGATTCTCCATAAATATGTGAAGTCCAGTCCAGAGTGTGTTTACCTCCATAAGCGTCTCTCTGAGGTTCAGTCTCTTTTCTATTAGCTGTCCGTGCTCTTTGAGGAAGGTGCAGAGGAACAGGCTGAGGTTCTGAATGAAGTTTTGCTCATCATCTTTACCATTTGCATACGCCAATCTAATATTGGTGTTCAAAGGAAGCATCTTTAACACACAAATAAGAAAGAGAGCATCAAACCGGCCCAAAAGCAACTGGTATATGGGAAATTACTTTGATTTGCACTACAGAGGAGGTTACCTGTTTGAGCTGCATCATGGTCAGAGTGAAGAGACTGACAAACTGCTCCTCGTACTGGCTGACACTCACTCCTGCTATCTCAGTCAAGCACTTCAGCGTCACGTTGCGAAACATCGGCACATTTAAAAACTACAGATCAATCCAACAGAGAAGAGGGGCCAACAATTAGCCACTCCTTTGTAAGTGTGAAATATAATCTTTGCAGTTATTATTGCATGGCTATGTAATTATACTATTTCATTGTAAAACAAATAAATACATATGTTACAAATCCATGTATTACACTATTATCTGGAATGCTTTATTCTGATTGGTTAATTGATGCATGCTAGAGTCTAATATTTTTGTTTTTTAATAGAAGTATAATTCAGTGTTGGTTAATACGACGTAAAATGAAATGATCTCTCAAACAACAGCAAAACCATTCTGCTATATTCCTAGTTTTTCACAAATCTCCAGGTATGTTACCTTGTACACCAGAGTACTGATGAGTTTAGTTTCAAAGATATAGCCCAAGGGAATCCAGTTGAGAAACCTCAGCAGAGTTTCTAATGTAGCATGCACAAGTGGGGCATTCTGGGAATTTTCCTGAAAATTGTATGGGAAGAAGAAAAAAACCTTTAGGCCACTAAAACTTAGTCATTAACATATGGTTTGTTGTGTATACAAATCAGCATTTGAAGTTAATCATTCAATCACAAACTAGAACAGCTGGAATATGTATTGAGCAAGTGTGTGTGTGTGTGTGTGTGTGTGTGTGTGTGTGTGTATGATTAATAGAGAAAGTCTCCGTATACCTTAGCAAATGGGAACATTTGTTCCATGTGAGAAACAACTTGAAAACAACACGTACCATCACAAACTGGCATAACTGGAATATCTGGGAGAACTCATTGCACATGCTGCGGAAACCAGATCACAAAACAATACAGATTAATTAATAAGAACAAGTAACGTGAATTTGGCCTCATTCTCAACCATAAATTAGGACAGTTACTCTCTTTTAATGCCGGCGTACCTGTCCTTCAGGTGTTTGGCTTTCACTTGTGTCATCTGGCCACTGGAGAAGTCAAACACCTCCTCACTGAGGAGCTTGAGAATGATCATATTGTTCTGGCAAAGGCTCTCACTAGTGCGGCTCGCTCCAACAATATCGCTGATAAATGTGGGCCAGTGTTTCGGCCACTCCTGCTTCAGGATCTAAACACAAAAACACATCAAGTAACGCATTACACAAACCGGAAGAAAGATAACAGACATTTTCATTGCAGTCATCAAATATACACACACATCATTATGTTATGTGACATTTACTGCTGTTCGTAAACCTGTGGCTATGAATCTCTAATGTCCTAAGAAAAAGCAGTCAAACAAACCTCACCTGTACTAATATCATGTTGAGTTTTCCAATGTACACTTTCTCTTTCTGAAAAGAGGCAGAGCATAGCATAAAACAGACAGCCGGACAGAAACCACAGGAAGACGGTAAACAAAATAAGTGGAAGTTCACTGACCTCAACATTGGCTGCATCTGATGATGTCTTGATAATGAGGCCCACGACATACTTTTTAATGCCTGAAATAAAGCAGAGCAGTGAAGAGCGTCAATGCGTACAGTAAGGCAGCATAAAACCCCATGAGCTCTCCATCCGGATGAAAGAAGCTCGTCTCAGAGGACTTATCTTTTCATCTGCAGATCTGCATCAGCATATTAAAGATTTGCTGCCTTTCTCACATTTGAAGAAACAAGAACACTACTTGAAATTAAAATTTAAAAGGGAAATGTTTTAAAGTGAATGATGCAATGTTATGTCTGTTGACTGAGTATCAAATACTGCTTAATTTAACAATTTTAATAAGAAAGATTAGATCCAGATAAATCAAAATTTAATTAAGAAAATAATGTTATACCACAGTATTTATATTATTTTCTTTACCTTTTAGTGTCTGAATCGTAAGTCAAACTAACCAAACTCTTTGTGTAATATTCTATTTATTCAGTTGTCTTGGTGCAGACTGACAGCTCATACAGAGACATGTTTTGGATGTTGTTGAGACATCAATATTGGTTAAGCTGTATGGTGTAGAAAGTATCTAAATGATTCATTAGCAATTTAAAAATCTTACATCATGTTTTTCATTTCATGTGATCTGGTGCCCTTCCACAGGGCAGATTCTGTTATTTTTTCGGAAACAGATGTACACTAAGCTGAGCAGACGATGCTCCATGCATTTTTAAAAGGGGAATTCAGCTCAACTTGGCAATCACACACTTGATTCTAATGAATGTGTTGGCCTGCTAGAAACATCTTGTAGAGTCAAGTCCATCGCAGAGTGAACGGTTTACTTCTACATTTCAATGATCCCTTCACCGCTTGTCCAAATCCAGCCTTTGAGCTGCTTATGACTTAAGAATTGATTTAGACTGAGCTATGAATTACTTGTGGTGAGGGGAATTCTTGTGAGTAAGTCTTACCTTCACACTGGTTTCTGGGCAGAATCTTCCATCTTGTTTTAATAACTGTTTCCAGAATCTGCAGAGCATAGTACTGTAATGCCAAGAGAACAAATCAAGAGTTAATGATCCAAACATTAACCAGCCAATCTGCCAGAGCTGTACCATTACACAAGGAAAACAAAAAACTTTGACTGCCTAATATATTTTCACACACTCTTTGGTTTATTCCAAATTAATTCAGATTGGAAAAAAAAAACATCATGCAGATTTGACTTCAGTAAGAATTTTATTATACTCAAAGAGAACCAACAAAAATAAACATCCATAATCCCCCATCAAAACTATACAATGTTTGTATGGGATTCTGCAGAGGTTTTGCTGTTTCTGGCCATGTCACACCAGAATGTGAAAGACAGGAAACAAAACATTAATGGCAAACAGCTAATGGTTTGATTCTGTGCCCGGCCACAACAAAGCAAGCAGCTTGGGGGAGCAACAACAACTGTGTCCCAAAACAAAGAGAACCGAAGGATTCCTTTAAGAGTCAATAGCCACTCACAAGGCTTTAATCATCAGTGATATGTTTCCCGTTGGTCAAATAAAGAACACACCCCTTTCAGTCTTTATGCAACACAACTGTTTTCACCGGTAACTGGTGTGGGTCTCAGGAACAGCAAGACGAGCCACAGGATTGGGTCTATAGACTGCCTTAAGATGTTTTATATACTGCTCTTAAAAGGGTATTCATGGTGCATTAGTGTTCTTGTTATGGTCACTAATGTTATTTGGATTAACAGCATTTCAACTGTAGGGATTAATGAGAAAAGAGAAAAAAATGTAATGTGTTAAAGCAAAACAGGGAATACAGGTCACATACTAAGTGAGGATATTAAAGGTGAGGCCTGGAGAAGTAGGTTACTTGCATACAGACACATTTAACAATAAAAAAAAATCACCAGGATCCTTTCACCTTTAATTTTTCATAGATCAATAAATAAATAAATAAATTATAAATAAATGAAGGCAAGACAGAAAAACACTGCAACATCACAAAGCATCAAGCATCAAATTGCTCACATGTGATGTTACAATATTTCTTTGTGTACGATTGAGACAAGAAAATAGGGTAGACTAGGGTAGAGGAGAAAAGGGGAACCAGCACACAGAGACACTGATGATCCCTACAGTGGAAATAACTGTTACTATCCATAACTGAGGTTAAAAAAGGGGGTAACTATCTCCTTATCTCCCTGTCGTCTCTGAGCTCCATATGAGGCATGTGCAGTGTGAATGGAGGCACAGCAGAATTGAGAGTAAGGGAATGAAAAGGTAGACCTTGTGGAGGCCTGCCGCCAAAGCCTAGCTGTGTCAAGGTGCACAGGAAGACACACCCCTTTTCGTCCTATTACAAGCAATCAACATAATGGAACATTGTGATTAATATCAAATATGAACAACTTCAATTAATTGTCTTTTGTTTGCTTTTTCACCTACAAAAAAGGCTGTAAATAAATTAAGCAAAAAGCCAAATGTTCAACAGCACTTTAATGCGCTCTTTCTGTATTTTGCTTGATGAATTTAGACAAATTCAAAGAATTTACCTGCTCTGTATATTTTCCTGTCTGTTCTTCTAGAGCCCTCACTTTTGGGCCATTATCATTTTGAAATTACACATACTGTTGATAAACCAACTCAAACATTAGTAATGACCAGAGTGTTAAGAGCAATCTTAAAAGGCAAGCAGATGGCAAACTGGGTCAGCAGTACTTTGAGGAAGTCTATTAACACACTGAGGAAGACAATTCATCCCAAATACTACACTGTTCACAAACTACTAAATCACTTACATACAGTCTACACACTACAAAGTGAACAAATACGCTACGTTGATATGAACACTGGGAGTGTGTAGTTTTCTGTTTCAGTGTACTAGAAATTCTACACTATGAATTAAAAAACGAAAACAAAAAAAAGAAATAAAAATCCATGGATAGGAACTTGGATCAGGTGTTTTATATATCTTGACCCTAAACAGTCAGTCAATAACACACCTCTGGCTGCTGTGCAGATGGAAGTACTGAGGTATTTCACTGTCAACCGAGGACCCTCACACACCCATTTTAACTAAGACTTTGCTTAACCAGGACAAGGATGTGAAGAGAGTTGTAGGAAAATGTGATCTCACATGTGTACAGAGGAATCTGGTTTTGGCATGATGCTAAGCAACCCAATACACTTAAGAAATGAGTATTGCTGGTTTGGAGGGAAAGAAAACAAAATTGTGTTCCTGTATAATGTGTGATAAGAGATCAGATCTTCCTCAAAGTATAGAAACCATGACCCTCCACCTGAGTAAGTTGGGACTCAGCTTACTTTGGTGTTCATATTCTGAGAGAACTCCAGAATAGTGTCAACACGTGTCCAAGCGTCTGGGTGCTCCTTCAAATGAGTCAGCACCTCCTGGGCCATTCTTTGCTAAAATAGAGAAACAATTGTCATGTTTTGCAGCTTAATATTTTTGTAGAAACAGTGATATTCCTTTTCAAGATTCTTTCAAAAGAACAGCATTTATATGAAGTTGAAATCTTTTGTAACATTGTAAATATCTTACTGTCACTTTTGATCAATGGAATTGGTCCTTGCTGATTTTTTTTTTTTTGGTACTGTACTTCACCTGTTTGTGAAGAAATCTTACTCACCTGTGGCCCAACCCCATGGTACAGACAGTTGACCACATTATCCAGCAGGTTGATATCCAGTTTCTGGTTAAAGTCCAGCAGCTGTCTGGCTGCGTGGTCGGCTAACATTGTCATAATTGCTGGCATAGAGCTCTGTGGGGGACAGGGAGGAAACATCCAGCAGGGGCAAAGTCAAGTGAAATGAACATTTGGGTTCACAAATCCAAACAGCTGACCATTACCCCCCTCCCTCGACCATCCGAAAAGCCTTATATGACCTGGCCTGCCAACACACCAATGCCTGCTAAAGGGTTTAATCCTCAATAACAATGGGATAGGTGGGTGGCGAGATAAAGGTAACATGCTTGCAGAATGAATATCCTAATATGTCCGAGAAACAAGGGCCACTCACTGGGCTCGTGATCACATGAGCCATTATTCTCTGAATGAGACCACGTGCTAGGCAGCCCTTTCGCTGACGTCATTCTGTTTACATATAACACAAGAGACGTACCGAGCTCTCCGACTGTCCTTTTCTACTCGTATAGAGCTTTTATAAGACCACGAGACTTCAATAATGTTTACATACAGTTTGAAGGACACTTGAAAGGCCAATGCTCAAGTTAATTCAATTTGCACCCCGGAGCCAAACTATTGCGTAACGAGGTAAGCATTACGGCCAAGAACCCAGAAACAAAGTTTGGCATTGGAGGAAATTTCAAGAATTTACTTGGGACACGACACAGTCAAGCTTTGTGAGACCACGAGTCTCTCAGGCCTAAATAAAGCGATGGTGCCATAACTAGTCCTCGGTACTGCGCAACCTGTTGATTTACCCGCCTTTTCCACACCTCACCTTGTTTCATTCAGTAAGTTAATATGGCCACAATAGCATCTGTATCCTAACACAGAGCTACTTATCAGCTGATTTCATGCACACTTCTTCAAAACACAACTGGGTTGGACCAGGATCCACGCTGAGGAGCGCAACAACATAACGTTACACTACTGATGCGATCGCTGTGGTTGTTTAGCCACGTTTATGCGTTAAAGTGCCTAATAATGCATCGCTTTACATACAGTGACAACAATTACGCATGCATGCTATCATACTAATGCGCTTAAATGGACAGCAAGGCACATGTTTTAGTGCGCAACTGACGTTAAAAACGGTCCAGCGAGCACCTCGTCCATTAAAAACACCGATGTTTCTGACGGTCTACACCCGTCTCGGATGACTTCTAGGGGGGGTGACTTTGCAAGGATCTCCCTCCCTGACTCGGGAGCAACCCCTCCCACCAACAGCATGCTCTACACACTTCACCTGAAAGCTCTGCAGGCTTTACTAGCAAGTAAACCAGGTAAGAAATAGATCGCGTGTATTGTTATATGCCGTTAATTCTTCAAATGAATGCTACAGCTCTACAATTGTCTTGAATGTATTTTACAATTGAATTTTACTCGCTGAAACGACATACTCTGGGACTGCGCTGACGGTTAGCAATGTATTTGTGATTGTTTTGACGTTACGTGAGATATAACGATTGTTAAAAGGGACACAACCGAGATACATTATTCAGTCCAGCGTGACACCAGGGCTGAACACGAGCCATCACGCAACATACCCGCAACATCCCTCATAAACCCTCAGCAGCAAAGCCATTTCACTTTCTCTCGACCTTAACCTCCATACGTGCATATATCTAGGCATTTCTACACAATCTCACAGCATCATCATTCTCCACAGAGCAGAAAACCAACCCAAGCACTCTAGCTGCAAGTTTTCACCCCATATTTACCTACCTAAAGTCCAAGCCTTTGAGAGAGAGAGAAGGTGGGCTTGTCTGCCAGAGTTGCTAAAATTATGTTTATTTGATCCAGTATCGTTGGTGCCTGGTTTGTACACGCTTTCTGGCTTTAGGATGAGCCGTTGACTGGCCAGCCACACTATTCCTCTGTGAAGACTACGTTACACGAGCTAGTTGCTTGATATAAGGACCATTAGGATGTGAATTCCGCACCATCAATCACGGCGAGTTCTGTATTTTCTCAGTCCGGTTCATTTTACGAAACAAAGTTAACCTTAATTAAGAAATGTGCTCTGTACTGAAGTATATTTTGCACCAGGGCGGTATTAGAGACTGAGCCTGTGCCTCTTCTTCTCACAAGCATCAAACTTGTAACCGGTTGAAACCGGTTCAGACTGGGAGATTCCATCTCGGTTTAGTTTTCAGCCGATGGCGCCGCGAAAAGTTTGCATTAACGTCACGCCCATGGAGGCGTGCCATTGGACGCAGCGTTGCTAAGCACGTCCTTACTGGCGATCCATTGGACGACGCGCACGTCAATCAATCTCAACTCTTTCGAGCGCCCACGCGATTGCTCCGCCCGTTTAGAGAAAAAGAAGGCAAACTGCGTGCAGACTCAGAGTGGACTTGTAATTAGCGATAATATTATGGCCGTGCATTATTTGTTGCTTTTACAGAGAAATGCCATTTCGGAGTTACGTATTTTGCGCTACTCTTTCGAAAAACAGCCGCGTTTATATATTCCGTGAGCTTTAAATTAACCGTTTTTTGATAGTCAACAATAGTGATCGCTTGGTAATTGTGTACATGTTCGGGAAAATGAAGTTCACGGTGGCCTGAAGGAGATCGAGGGCATCGAGTCCGTGAGGCGGATGTTGGAGCTTGTACTTGTGCTGATTGTAAGCTGGTAATTTTCCACGAGCCACGAAGGGGAGTGGTTGTTCAGAGTCAGGGTATGATACGCATGGCATGGGTCAGAGCCTGATACAATTGGCTTGTGATGGTCTCCATAAACTTAGCAACCGCGAAGTTAACTCCAATGTGGCAGTGATGTATTATAAACACATCGAATCACTCGAAAATATACAAATAAACTGTCAGTGTGGAGCTTCATAGAGACGTCAAACGCTTGCATGGCACGCTCCGCCCTCCTTCCCCTTCGCAAGTCACGTGACGCAACGCCACTTAAACGTCAGTTGATGGAAAAATACTGGATTTTGTGTGCAAACTACTGTAGTGTCTGTACTGAACAAAGGATGAGAAAAATAATACATTGCCCTGCAGTCAAGTCATTTATGCGTATGCATTTTTTATAAAACTGTTACATTTCATAAGGTCATGGTGTGCATTTTATACATGTTGAATATCTGATACAGTATTTCCCTTTAGTTCAGCATGTGGCCCATTCTACACACCTTTTAAAATGGTTAACTAAATAAGCAGTGTTACAGCAGTTTAGGACCAGTAATTTGGTAAATCATATGCTCAGATTTAACCAACAAACTGATCTTGCTTCCAGTGAAGGTGAAACTTTAATCCAAATGCAGCAGGTTTATTCTCGAACAGACACTAGCATAGCAGTTTTCTGCATTTAATGGGTCCAGGCATAATTTGATAATCAGCTGTTGTTGTATGAATCAGATCCATATTTACTCCTTTTATCTTTTATACCGTGTAGGTCCCACGCTGAGATAAGTGAGATGTGGTGTAAATGAATTGTAGGTGTCATGTTTACCTGTCTGCGAGTAAAGTCACTGTCACACATGTCAACCTGCTTTCCAGGAATCACAGGCGAAATTCACTCAACCACAAGAAGGTTGATGTTCCAGTTTAGTTTTTTTTACTGTTGAATACTTTACTACAGGTTTTATAATAAAACAATTAGTAATTAATGAACAAAGAGTGGTTGCGTCTTCATATCTTTTAGATAATCCTTCATAAATTGTCACCTGCCTAGTATGAGCTGAATAATATTGTCCATTTGTATGTCATGTTTTTGTTTTGTTTAAATGTGTTTGCACAGATCATCATTTGAGAGACATTGAGTTGAAATCCCAAAATTAAGCATGGTAACTGCTTTAAAACAGCAATCAGCAAATGTGCTCTTATTTTAGAACTGATGTTCCTCAGGCTATGACTTCACTTTGTGTAACAGAAAACTCGCCGTGCTTCCTTTCTTTGTTGTCTCAGCTGTTTTGAATTATTTTGAGAAATACAATAAACCACTGAAACTTCTCTGGACGTCTGTTTTTGCTTATTGCAGGTCCCAGAACATGCATATATACGAAAGGACGGAACGCATTTTTGTTTACGCTGATGTGAAAACCTTGCATGTTTCCTCTATTAAAGTATGTCATTAATCAGCACATACAGAGGGTCTGAAAGTTAACAGGGTCACGGAGACGACCGAAAGAGGTCATCTTGCTGAAGTGAGCAGTAGGAGGGGTCGAGGAGAGAAGCCATGCACATGCATTGTGGCACATACATGTGAAACGAGGTGGGCTGCTCTGTTCAGGATTGGGCTGGCTTAACCCAGTTCTGTCTGGTCTTGCCTTGCCATTTACATACATCATAATGAGATCACCTGCTCCTCCCCGTCACTCAAACAAGTTTGACAGTTGTCATGTTTAGGGTGTGATATGTACTTTTTCATAACCTGTGACTTCTGCCTTATTTCACTTTTAATAGTGAATAATTTTGTAAGTGGTCACATAAAGACCAGGCTATATTTAAGTCATTTATTATTAATAATAAATTATTTTTAATTTAAATGATTATCATTATTATACATTCATTATAAAATCAACAAGCTTACCATCATGAAGCAGCACTAATGTAATTTGACGCATATTCACATTAAAATATAAAACATTTACTTGAATATTATATTTAATTATTTGATTGCTTATTTAAACTGTGCATTGTATAATAAAGAATTACAAGCTATTTGTTGTAGCTTGGGCTATTTGCAGGAGTGTCTTCCTAATGGTGGTCACTATAAATAGCTCTGTCCTTCTTGAGAGAGGTGAACTTCATGACAACAACACAGACAATGAGGGAGGCCTTGCTGCACAGAAAGTTTGGCTTCAAGAGGATCATGTTTAGATACAAACTGCTCCCTCTAGCGACGATAGTACAAACCAAAACACGAGTAATAAATTATATTGCCTTGATCTAGAAATGGCATTTGGCTTTTCCCTATTCGTGTGACTGATGGCTAAACGGTGTAGCAATGTTTATAACTTCAGCAAATAGTTTATAGTGACAATGTGATTTATTTAGCTTTAAAAAAATTCACATTTGTATATTTTATGGTATATTTTAGCAACAGGAAGATGTGGATTATATAATACCTTAATCCAAAATGGTTAGCATAGTACTTTCATTCTCTAAAGAAAACAAATTCATGCCATTCTAAACAACTGCACAACACCACTGCTAACAAAGCATTTGTTACAAATAACAATAGACAAAAGAGCATTGAATGATGAGGATATGACCTTTGACCAAGTACTGAGGGAATGAGGGCAGCTACTGTCCGTCCACCTTTACCCTAGCTCTGCTGCTCGCTGCTCGTTCTGTTCATAATAACTAATCTGATTCCTGTCATCTGTATCATTTTTATTACAGCTTGACATTTTCCATCTTGACGCTTAAAAGTTCATTAAGAATCTGCATGACACATTGAAAATCTGCTATTCTTCTGAGCTTTCTATTCATCAAAGAATCCTAAAAAAAAAAAAAAATCACAGTTTCCACAAAAATATTAAGCAGCACAATTGTTTAACACTGATGAAAAAATCTTTCTTGAGCACCAAATCAGCATATTAGAAGGATCATGTAACACTGAAGACTGGAGTAATGGCTGCTGAAAATTCAGCTTCGCCAGGAATAAATTACATTTTAAATATATTAAAATAGAAAACTGTTTTTAAAATGGTAATATTTCATAGTATTCCCGTTTTACTGCATTTGTGATCAAATAAATGCAGCATTGTTAAGCATAAAAGACTCATTAACATAAAAAAAAAATCACTGACCCCCAAACTTTTGAATGGTAGTGTAAATATAACCATATCTTTTTTAAAGCGTTCAAAACACAGATGGAAATTAACTGGTAATTTAGTAATAAAATGGCAAGTAAAGGAAATCCAATAATAATTGTTTTGAGTCAGAGTGCTATTTATTTTAGCTATTCATACTACTTGTTTCACTTCTGTTTCAGTTTTTTATAACCATTTCTTACTATGTGTCAGTAAGTTGTTATTTTAGCATGTGTGTTTGACTCGGTGTTATTTTTTTAGGATTACTGATGAACTAATGTAGTTTGATTTGTATTAGTTATCTATTTTAGTTTCAGTTACAGTTGTAGTAATGTTGTCATTTTATTAGTTTTTTATTATGTCTATATAGGTTTTTTATTAAGTTTTAGTTTTATTTGAGTTATTTCAGTACTTCAACATACAAAATGGAAATGAAATAATATATATATATATATATATATATATATGTGTACATATGTATATGTGTGGCTGTACATACACATATGTAGTTGTTTTTTGGTGTTTGGCTTAGTGTTATGTTAGAATCATTATTATACTCATACCTTTTGTTCTTTTAATATTTTGAATTGTTTTTAGCTTTATTTTTTTGTTTTCATTTAAATGTTTAGTTTTGAAATGTTGTTGTATGCATTTGTCATTTTAATTTATTTTATTTTCTTAAATGTGTATATATATATATAATATTTATAGTTTTAGCTTTTAGTTTTAATTACTTTTTTTTATTTGTAAGTCGCTTTGGATAAAAGCGTCTGCTAAATGACTTAAAGTATTTAGAACCAAATGGTCTGCTGCCTCAGAACTGTCAACTCTACAGAGTAAGAGAGAGATAACTCTTGGAAAGAGAGAGATATCTGTCGCATTGAATGGTGGGGGTTGTGATGGATCTAGTTCCCACCAGCAAAGAGGGAATTAACACATGATCATTTGTGTTCTTGAGCCAGTCTGTGGCCCAGCACGGTAACCCAACCTGCCTGAGCTCAATCAAACACCGACTGTCACCAAAAAAGGCAGACCAGCTCATCGAAGTTCCCCGCCTCCACCCACACAAGCAGAACGTTCTACTTCCCTTTCCTGTTGTCATGGTGAGCTGGAAATCCTCTTCAATGATATGACTGACCGATCATGAGATAAACCACTAATACCTTCCTTTTTCAAACACAAAGGAATTGTATAAAAGAGGACTGTGTATTTACATACAGAATTTTTCCAAATCAAAGGCCAGGCAATATCTCATTTCATGAGAACTTGTAAAAAAGACACCGGTTTATTTTAAATGATTTTTATTCTACTGCTTCTGTATTCTCCCTCATGTCACATTGGTCCAAATGGCACAGTTGTGATAGTTTCAGTGCAACATAATCATAGACCTCACAGGTATTAGTCGTCAGCGTCGCTCTTTACCCAGTGGCTTCTTAGCGTATTATACAGGTTTGAGTCATTGCATTAAGACGGCTTAAAGTGCAGGGTCAGTACCACGGAGATGAGCTTTCTCTGGTCACCTGAGTCGGCTAGAATGAAGCAGGGACATTACAACACACTGCGGCTGGGATGAATCCTGAGCTAGACATGAGATGAGATAAAGCAAAAGGTGCAAAATAAACAGTACTAGTGTAACACAGATTAGTGGGTGCAACCAATTCATTAGCAGCCAAAAGCTTGTATTGTTTACAGTGCAACTGATGGTTTTATTAGGTCCATTGTTTATGTTATATAGCTACAGTTATGACATCAGTGACCACACCAGCAATCCATTCTTCTCCCGGGACTGCAACGGAAAAGACTCTAATGCTATTCCTGCTGTGTCTGGACGGAGTTTGGGAGAAGGAGGGAGTGAGGAGTGGAGCAAAGGATGGACGAAGAGAGCGATGGGTTATTCTGCCTCGTCAAACAGCAGCAAGCTCTTTTACTCCTCCTTTTCAAAAACTCATCCACTTATCTCCACATTTTCTCTAAGTCGGTCTCGAAGGCCCCGAGCGTATCTTCGCTCTAAAAAAAGACCAAAGTGCTGGTTAAAAATGGAACTGAGAGAATAGGAGAAAGGGAGTAAGTAAAAAAGTAAATTTAAAGCTGCAAGCGAGTCAATTACGAAGTAAAGCAATATTATATAAGCAGTGGGCTTTGGGTCTTCCATTAAAAGTTATTGTATTTTAAAAGGATCGTTTACCTAAAAATTTTAATTCTGTCATCATTTTTTTTTTTTGGAGTAAAACACACAAGACAATATTTTGAAGAATTTACAACTGTTTATGTCTGTACAATAGAAGTCAGTGGGGTCCAAAACAGCACTAGACCCAGGCGCGGCTCGTCTTTATGGGCAGGTGGGGTAGAATCCCACTAAAATATTCATCCACAACATATACCTCTATATAAACTGAAACAATAATAAATTGTGAATGTGTTCAGCATTCGGCAACAAATATTTTTCGGATTTTCTAGACTATTTTAAGTCGTAAAGTAAGCAGTATATATTAAAATTCCGCGCATGGCTTTAGCAGGCATGTATACATGATACTAAACGGGGCAGATGGTGCCTGAGACCTCCCGAGCTCAACAGCGCCCCACAATTTTGCAACGTAAATCTGTGGTGAAAAGGGGAACGTTACCTTACGTAAACCTTGCTCCACCAAGACCACATCAGTCCGCTTCAGCTATGTGCCTGCATCAGGTCAGTAACTAGTTGGCATGTCTGTTTTTTTCTATGTGGAGTAGTGGATCAAATTAACAAAGTATAAATCCTTTAGTTTAAATGTGCTCACATGAATGGCCTTTATGTGGTTATATTGTGTTTGTTTTATTATTATTCTGAGAATAGACATATGATCGTCTTTCCTCACTCGAATTGCTCCACAACTTGTAACATTCTAAATCAACATTTGGAGGTGATAGATGCTATATTAAGGCAATTATAATACAGCAGTTTATGCATGTTCTCCGAGCCGGTCAATCAACATTAGCGCGCCACCCACAGGATAACGCAAGGACATCTCTGCCAAAATTTTGTCCACATGTGTTCAGAGATTAGAATATAAAGTTTACAAAATGTTTTTCATATATTAGTGCTACAACCCAGAATCTGCCCCACCTAAATTTACGGTCAGGAGCCGCTACTGACTAGACCCCACTGACTTTCACTAAATGGACTAAAATATCTTTCGATTTACAAAGAAGAAATATTTATGGGTGAACCATCCCTTTAAATTTGCCAGTAAAAAGCCAGTTTAGTAAATCCTTCCAAATCTCATGATTAAAATCATGAATCATAATTTGAAACACTTCCACTGACTCGTTTGTGCAGTGTCCTCAGTGCTGGAGGTGACTGTGGTACCTTAGCGTTTTCTCTGAGCTGCTGTGTCTTCCGCTGGACTGAGAGGAGGCCTTAAATTGGGCCTCCAGCCTTGAGTAGAGCCCCCCTGCAGGCTGGAACCACACAAACACACATGGGTGCAAAATACTAGAGTACAATGTTGGAATACTGCTGTAAAAGATGGTAATAAAACAGCAACAAATCAGAACACGCATGTGAAAAACAGTCTTAATGGTGCTTTAGCAAGTTTATCTAAAAGAGTAAAGATGTTTTGTACCTCTTTTGTGTCTTTAAACTTAGTCTGCTCTTGATCACCAAAGCGCATTTTAGTGAGATTTGATATAATCTCCTCCATTCTCCTCAGATCTACAGTGAGTTTGAAAGTATAGACATCCATCAAGATCACTGCAAATCTACACATAATCTACTTGAAAGCTTCCATGTCAGAAACACAGCCAAGAATGCCTCTAAATTATTTAATACCATTGATTAATCACCATTACAAATCATTAAATAATGGTGAGGCTACAGTTTTAATCCTATTTTGAATACAAAAATCTTTATAAAACAAAAACAGCGATTTAGTCAGCAAAGAGTTGGCAGATGTGCATGCTGATGGCTGGATTTAACTTTCTCTGATGAGATTTTCTAGGGTTTTCGAGTGGTTTTAAAATCACAACTCTTTTTATTATAAGACTCGCTCTACCACTGTGCAATTGTAAGAATCTTTGTTACAGTCAGAGGATCTGAAAAAGGTACCTACCCTCCTCCCTCTGTGCGTCCTGATTGTACCTCAAGGAGCGATTGCTATCCCACTTATTCTTCTGGATGCTGACGCTAAGAGCGAAAGAAGGACAAAGAAAGAGAAAAAATGTGCCAAATGTCTCATTTAGAAGCGGAGAAATCCCTTCTCAATCACATGGCATGAGAAACCATTACAACACAGTGTTAAAAAAAAATGTAAACTAAGATCACACATACAGAAAACAGTATGTTTAATGTAAATTAAAGCTGCAAACAAGTACATTAAATAAAAAATAAATAATGCAATACTACAGTACATTAACAGTGGACTTAAATGTTCTTGTATTTTAAAGTGATATTTCATCCCCAAAATTTTAATTCTGTCATCATTTACTCACCCTCATGTCATTCCAAACTTGTATAATTTTTTAAAAATTTTTGTCAAAACTGTTTTGTCAGTACAATTAATGTAAATGGGGTCCAAAACAACATTGGACCCCAATGACTCACTATATGGACCAAAATATCTTCTTTTGATTTCCAAAGAAGAACGAACAACATGAGAGTTTTTCATTTTTGGGTGAACTAACCCTTGAAATTCGCCACTTATTCTTCTACAGAAAACGGCAAGTCTTTGGAATCACTTACATGAATGGGGTGGAGTCTCGAGATGGTGCCTTTAAAACAAAAGAACAGAATAGATGAAAAGAGAAAAGTGACATACAACAACAACAACAACTAAACCAGACCAGAGTTTTCTAAAGAAAATGTGTTTTCCCACGTAAAAGTCCTTTTGCTTGGAAAATAAAAAATAAAAAAAATAATCAAGCACCAATGAATTTGTTGCACTCACCTTTTCTCCAGATTTCTCCTTACGCTGGAAACTGGGGGAGGACACTTGTCTTTTCAAAGGTTTTCCAGATTTTCTTGCCTTCTTTGCAGCTATGCACACAAAGTCACAAACCCAGATTTAAGGTCAGTCTCGTTGAAATTGTACATGACTGCCACCTTTTGACCATAATGAAGTACTGCCTATTAAAGATTATCTGGCTTTTTTTTTCACTAATGTGTAACATTTTAGTCCACCTTGTTTTTTTGATGTGTCTTCTTCATCCCCGACCTCATCCTCTGTGACCTCTGACCCTGTAGTGTACTCCTCATCTTCAGACAGCAGAGACTGCTGCCGCTGCAAAAGGTCAAAGCAACATTTCAGATGTGTTTGTCAGTGTAGGTATATAGAAAATTTAATATTTGAGGAACTTTCTTCTTACCAGCTGAAGACTCCAGTTTTTTAACAGTGAAAACTGCAACAAAAGAAAAAAAGAATTGTGCTTATAATTTGAGCATGTACAAACAAACTTAGATTAAGAAAATTTAAACCGATGCATCCATCAAAATAAATTAAATCCTGATTCCTCCACTGATGACAATAATAAAAAAAAATATGTCTCACAATTATGACATAATTAATATCTTAGAATGTAATTTGATATTATAATAACACAAATTTATCTCACAATGGCAAATGTATTTTTTGTAGCTGTGACTTAATATCTCACAATGTGATTGTCATAATGTATTTCTTACAATTGCATATTTATCTTACAATTGCAACTTTATATCTCACAATGTGAAATTATTTTTAAATGTTATCTCACAATTATCACTTTTTAACAATATTTTTCAGATAATAATTGGTTTTCATACAATAAAGTAGGAAAGATCTTGGAAAGGAAATGTTTGTTATGATTTATGTTTTTTTATGTACATGATAGATGTCACTAGATATTTTCTTCATTGTGGTTGTTGTTGTTTTTTTGTATGGTCTTGTGTTAATTTGTGATTGTACACTACTGATTTGAATTAGGATTTTAAATGTGTTTGAGAGAAGTCTCTTATTCTTACCAAGGCTGCATTTATTTGATCAAAAATACAGCATCAAATCCAAATCAAATAAGAAAAATACTAATACACATCAGCATCAAATTAGTATACTAGAAAGTTTTCTGAAGGATCATGTGACACTGAAGGCTGGAGTAATTAAAAAAAATTAAAATCAAACACTGTTTAAATTGTAAACCGGTAATGTATGTTGTTGATGGTTGCATAAAAAAGAAAATGTTCACATATATAAATCACACACAAAAATAATAAAATAAAATAATAATAAAAGTCTCACCGCTGTGGTTTCCTTGGGTCTGTGAGCTGTAAGCACCCCTGGCTCCAGCATTACATCACATCCTGGCACACGTTCACTGCCTGCAGAAGGGTCCTCAGAGCTACAGCTAAACAAAATGGATTAGAACATAAAACATTGTCAAAAGACCCGAACACAACACTAGGCAAAGCATCAAACATGGCATGCAACAAAGAACCAATCATTTTTTTCTAAAGGAAGTTACTATAGTCTGACCTCTCTGGCACACACACAGCCTCTCTGTGTAGCAGCAGGTCATTGAGTATTCTGGTCTGGGTTGAGTTTACATTGTGATCACCGCAGTCACCACCATCTGCTGCACTCACAATGTGGTCTCTTATTTTACAGCCCTACACAGACATACACAGGCATTCGTGGTGAAAAGTCAGACAGGTTCAAAGGTCATCTGAGTTCAAGAGAACATATTCTAAAGCAACAACACAAACCTTGGGCATGGAGGAGGGATCGAATCTTAGGACTTTCTGGTTGCAGCAGGGGTAAAGACCAATGCCGTGCCATCTATGATCTGCCCCAATGCCAGGATACACAACCGTCTCTGGGTGGTACTTACACTGGCCCAAATCTGTACACAGGAATGCCTGCCAAGATGATACAACATGCACTTATTTCCCATTTTTACTTTTAAATTACTCAAGGTGGCAGCCAACCAATCAATATCTATACATACTCGATGTCCATAATTAAAGAAAAAGTTCACCCAAAAATGAAAATTTGCTGGAAGTGTACTAACCTCATGCCATTTAACATATATATACACGAGTTTGTTTCTTCATAAGAACAGATCTGGAGAAATTACATCACTTGCTCACTAATGGATCCTCTGCAGTGAATGGGTGCCATCAGAATGAGAAAGCATTTTAATAATCCACATGACTCCAGTCCATCAATTAACATATATGAAGCAAAAGGCTGTGTGTTTGTAACAAATGAATTCATCATTAAGATGTTTTTTTAAATCCCACTGTTGCTTCCAGCTATTATGGATAGTCCTCTCCATAATATTGGTTTCTCCAGTGAAAATGTTGTCTCATCTGAATCAGGAGAGAAATATGCATAGATCAAGCACCATTTACAACTGAAAACAGTCCAAAACAGTTCCAAACAAATATGTTGATGGACTTTGATATGATAGGACAATGGGGGGAAAGGACGGTGGATTTTTCACTGGTGGAAGGCTGGACTATGGACTGGAATTTCGGACAGTTTTAATTTAAAACGCATTAATGATGAATTTGTTTCCTATGAACATGCAGCTTTTCACATCACAAAACATTGATTGATGGCCTGGTGTCATGTAGATGACTTTGAATTATTTGGATGGATTATTGTGATGTTTTTATCCAGTTTGAACTCATTCTGATGGCACCCATTCACTTTAGAGGATCCAGTGGTATGCAAGTGATGTAATGCTAAATTTCTCAAGATCTGTTTCAAATTGAACTCATCTGCATCTTGGATGGTCTGAGGGTGAGTACATTTTCAGTACATTTTTATTTTTGTGTGAATTATTCCTTTAAATCTTCCTGTCCTGTACAAAAGTCTTAAATTATGACTTGTGAAGTATACATTTGTTTACCTGTTTGCAGCGTGAACAGGTAAGGAAGTTGATTGTGCCCCAGATCCTCCAGTAGACCAGTACCCAGGACTTCAACTCTTCATAAAGCCCATTCACAAACTCATGTACCTCCCAGGCCTTATGTCTACAGACACACCACAATTACCAACATGTCATCATATATGTGTACGTGTGTGTGTGTGCGCGCGCGCGCGAGTGTATAAGTCTGGAATATATAGTAGGCATTTGGAACATAAAACTTCAATGATAGAGTGTTTTAAACACTTTATGTGTATGTGATTAAAATACAGTGTCTTATATAACCTGGTGTGAGTGAATACAATGTTTCCTCGGGCATCTATGTTGATTTTGTTTGGAACACAAGGAATTTTTCTCTCAGTTTCTTTGGTTAAAATCTTAAGGCAAAGTCCACATCTGGAGAAAGAACCACAACATTAAATTACTACACTGAAATCCACTTTATTGCATTAGAAGAATAATTTATAATACTTCCACTGCATGTCTATACAATAATACATTATGCTATTATCATGCTAATACAGTATTATAGCTTGCACTGCAACGCAAAAGTCTCTCACCTGTACAGAGTAGATGCGTTACCAGGGGAATCGTGATTCTGATAACCACGATCAAATAATCTCTCGATCTTCTTCTGAAACAGTTTACTGATGAGAAAGTACAAATCATCACAAATAAAATAGTGGAATACTTATATGTATCTTATATGAACATTATTGTATTAAAATTATATTATCTGTACACTACCATTCAAAAGTTTGGGTCAGTAAGATTCTTTTTTTTAAAGAAATGGATGCTTTTATTAAGCAAGAATGAACTAAATTGATCGAAAGCAACAGTAAAGAGATGTATCTTCTTATTATTCTGAAAATGCAGCGTTGCAAGTTATTTTAAACTGTTGTAATATTTCACAATATAACAGCTTTAACCGTATTTGATCAAATAAATGCAAATAAATCCAGACTTGGTGAGCACAAGAGACTGCTATAGCCAATAAATATCCACCACCTTTACATAATTATGTTTCTGTTTCATGTGTGGGCTGTTCTCACCTTTTGAATTTGTCTTTTTTGTCCTTGAGGTCATCTGCCTCATTGTGGCTGAACAGATCAGCGATGCGTCCAGCCAGGTTGTTGTTGATGCAGTTCATATTGCACGGCGTTGCTATGATGGCACTCATATGTTTGTGACAATACTGGATACACGCCTCAACCTTCAGATCCACAAAACACAATGATAATCAAACCCCTGAAGCCCATTTAACAATTGGATGAATAACTTCTGATGAGATAAACCAACATGCTTTCTGCACACTGCTCAGACAAGTTTTTGGATAATTATAATGATCTGATTATTGATCATTTTCTCCAAGCACAAAAAGCCATCAAAATTCACCAGGTCTTTCCTCAAAATTACAATTGTGTGTCTCATTAGTGCTTGTCTGGGCAGTGTATAGACAAACACAAATGATGAAACAGCCATCATGCATCATGCACTATTACCTAACGGTCACCCAGCTCAGAGCACACTTACTACATTGCCCAAAACATCGTCACCCCTCACAACACTTACTAAAGTTTCCATCTTCAAGAACTCGGAGGAGATCAGGATTGAGATGACATTGCTGTGCTCTGCAACCAAACACCACATAACATAACCAACAACATCACAAACAGCAAAACATCAAACTCAGAGCCAACGCATAACCGTTTACAAACAAATGAAACACCATCCACCACTTACAAACACCATTCAGCCAGGTCAGAGAACACACGTTACACAACACCTCTGATGGTATCTTTGATTATAGAAATTAAAAACACAACAGTAAACACACACAGAACATCTTAAATAGTTACCAAAAGACAATTACCCAGTTTGGGTTTGTCCATGTGTTTTCCATGCGAATGTTCAGTGTTGTGACTCTTGACGTAGTTCATGAGCCAGTCGAAGATCTGGACGTCACAGTGGACAGAAATGTCTACCTCGTCCCATCGCTGTGGGTCCACAGAAAGATACTCTTCAAAGTAACGCATCTCTTTTACCAGAAGGTTCCTTGGACACACAAAGTCCAGCTTCAGGTTCTTTGCCTCATCACAAACGTGGATTACCATGTTGGGGCTATGTGAAAGGAAATAAAAGAAAAAAATAGACGGTTACTATTAGCAGAAGGCGATTCATTGATGGCCTGATTGGTGTGAATGTGCCTCACATTTTATTCCCTTCTGTTTTCTCAATCTTCTTGGCAGGATCTGCAATCTCACTCTCTGCAGAGGCTCCACGACCAGTAGAGATAACAGTGAGGCCTGAATATATAATTCAGTATATTACGGTGTAATCCAGCATTAAATGACACACTGGATATTTTTGATCCAGACCCCACCCACTGACTCACCTGACTCTGAGTGAGTGGCCTGATTGGACGGTGGTTCACCTGTATCTACGGTAATGTCCAATAAATTGGATTTGATGTAGGTGGAAAAGGGCTCCGATGGAGAGCTCACTGCGCCGGTCAGTGGGTTACACTGGTCATCAACATGAGGGAAACTGCCTGTAGTCTTTAACTCTTCAAACCTTTGCGCACACTATAAAAATATATGAGAAGAAGCTGAACAAGTTAAACATTTGCTGAGAAACTTCTGGATCTTTGTGTGAAAAGTGTGGGTGTTAAACTGTCAAATGTATGCACTGTGTTTGACAGCATTTTGTGATGTACAATATTATTGTTATAATATTAAATATTATATTTTTTTTATATATTTTGGATTATTATATTAAATATTTGTAGAATAATAGCACAAATTAAATTTTTTTCTTACTAAGGTTAAATTCACAGGTATTCAACATAAACAATTATAAATTTTTTCACACTTGTGCATTATTATTATTATTTTTTTACTAAATTACAACTTGACTGGACATTAATCCCAATCCATGTCCCCATATTTCATTTCAAGCATGCTCACTGATTTACTGATGCTTTTGTTTATTTGGTAACCAAGTACACTAACTTTAGATAAAACAATGTTGGCTGTGATAGAAATGACCCCACAACTATATAAATGTCTATATCTATCACTATAGGCTAATATCTGTAAATATCTATATAAAACATTTTCACACAACAATGGAAATAGCTTGTTTTTCTTTCTCATCCTTTGTTTATTTCATCATAGTCTGTGGTAAAATATGAATAATTACTTTTTTTAAACCAAGAATACAGTTTTTATAGTTTATAACAAAGCAAATATAGTTGGTTTATGTATTAAAGGTCCTCATTTCTCTTACCTCTTTAGGTGTGAACCCTGGGACCAACTTGGCAACATTCTCCCAGTTGACTGTCTGAGATGAAGCCCATAGTGAGCTCAGGACCATGTCCAGCACCAGCAGGTTGTTATCATATGGAAAGTTATTATTAACAGAGCACAGACGATTCATTTCTGCGAAAAGGAAGAAAACTATCAACTACTGTCAAAAAAAAAAGTTTATATTTTAAGAATAACCTTGACAATTAGCATCGACTAGCTCTCTACCGTCCCTTTGTATTGAATTTCAGAGAAACAAGGGACAAACTGAGAGAATGACAGCTGTCGCATTTGATCTGGTAAAGTGATGTTATGAGCTCAGACAATAGACAATATACCGTTTGCAGCAAATAATGTTCATTGTGTGCAGCTATAAAAATGCTTAGCTAGCATAATACATAACAGATCGTGGCACTCCCCACGTTTTGTGTCGAATCACCCTGTGAAATGCTAAGCTAATATACACACACACACACAATCAGTTTACCCTGTTCCAGATTTATGCGCTGTTTCCTCAGGTAACAATGCTCTTCTTTCATTCCAGCTGAGCGGTGCTGATAAAGGCCTGGATTTGAGTATCATCAACAGAGATGCTGTGGCTTACTTTGATTTCATCCGGGGAAACAAGTAACGTTCACATCCACACAGCATAAACAAATAATTATAAAAACAAATACTAAGCGTCAAATTCGCAGGTTTGGTGGGCATGACTACCCACATCCGTCTCTCTCCTCTTGTTAAAATGCCAGAGATCTCACGCACGGAGCTCGGAGCGCGTCAGCAAATAATGTTCATTGTGTGCAGCTATAAAAATGCTTAGCTAGCATAATACATAACAGATCGTGGCACTCCCCACGTTTTGTGTCGAATCACCCTGTGAAATGCTAAGCTAATATACACACACACACACAATCAGTTTACCCTGTTCCAGATTTATGCGCTGTTTCCTCAGGTAACAATGCTCTTCTTTCATTCCAGCTGAGCGGTGCTGATAAAGGCCTGGATTTGAGTATCATCAACAGAGATGCTGTGGCTTACTTTGATTTCATCCGGGGAAACAAGTAACGTTCACATCCACACAGCATATACAAATAATAATAAAAACAAATACTAAGCGTCAAATTCGCAGGTTTGGTGGGCATGACTACCCACATCCGTCTCTCTCCTCTTGTTAAAATGCCAGAGATCTCACGCACGGAGCTCGGGTGCCATCATGATGATGCTCGCGCTGCAGTGTCCCTCCTCTCTCAGCTGTCTGCTGCGATGTGACGGGATGCCAAAGCTTGCCGACCCGAGCCTGAAAGAGGACACTGACAAAAACGATTAAAGGCTACGCGTGGCACAGGATTATCTCCACATCTCCTGCTCAGCCGCTGTGCTCTGCTCTCTATTTCCGGTGCCGCAGTGCAGCAAGTGCGCGCCGGCTTGGCCGTTGCCAGGCGACATCCCAAACATTCCATTTGATTGATGGGATTGTTTTTAATATGGGGCCCAGACAAACCCAAATGCATAATCTCTATAATCAAGTCAATGAAACTGCTTAAAGACAAATAGCACTGTAGATATGCTGACAGACTAAACGCTAATTTTTAGACAGAGATGCAGCCATGGATTAAACTTGTAACAGTTTTGAGGTTAGTAGGATTTTATGAAAAGAAACTAATGCTTTTATTCAGCAAAAAACACAATTGTTAAAAAAGTGACAGTAAAGAAATTTTTTATGTTAAAATTTATATTTTAAATAAACGCTGTTCTTTTGAACTTGCTATTTATCAGTGAACCATGAAAAAAATTAACATGGTTTCCACAAAAAAATGATAAATACAGGATCATGTTACATTTAAGACTGGAGTAATGGCTGCTGAAACTTCAGCGGTGCCATCACTGGAATATATTACATTTTAAAATATATTAAAATAGAAATCTGTATCTTTAAATTGTGGTAATAATTCAATGTTTCTGTTTTTACTATACTTTTAAAACAGCAAACACAAAACAAAAGCACACACATCACTGGCAAATTGCTCAAAGTGGGTGCTCGGACAAAAATAACCTAAAAAAGAAAAAAAAAGAGATAACGTCAGCACACCGCAGCTCTAAAAATATAGAAAAAGACTAAAAAAGGGGACGTTTTCAGTTCTCTTCATCAGATATGACTGCTGACTTTATCTTTTTTGTTCTACATTTTAAATAAATAAACGCAGCCTTAGTGAGCATGAGACATTTTTCAAAAATATTTTTAAAAATCTTACTGACTCCAAACTTTTGACAGCAGAGTAACTGTTAGTAGAGCTGCAGTGTAACACATTTTTATTTACAAATGCACCTCAATTTCTTACCCAGCTAAATGTCAATCAGTCATTTTCTGTAATCTTGAAAATGCAGGAACATTATAAATGACAGGAGATACATTTTTAAGCATTTACTGGCAAAATAATTGCTCGTATTTACATAATTGCACATTGTGTTAGTGGTGTGAAAAAATAAACAAGCCTGAAAACACAGAAAGATGCACAAACTAATCCTTGATACGACACAACTTAAAATATTAAATATTCACATTGCAGAAAGATGAACAGTAATCTAAAACTCTTACATTAGGAGACATTTGTGATAAACACTACATTATTAATTTAGATTGATATGAGAACTCACAATTTAAACTAATCAGATGCATTAAAGGGTTAGTTCACCCAAAAATGAAAATTAGCTTGTGTTGTACTTACCCTCGAAGCATCCTAAGTGTATATGACTTTCTTCTTTCAGACGAATCCAGTCGGAGTTATATGACAAATTGTCCTGGCTATTTCAAGCTCTATCATTGCAGTCAGCAGGGGTTGCAGTTGAACAGTCCACAAGTCGTCAAATAAAGCATGCGCATTCATAATAAAACGTGCTTCACACGGCTCCGGGGGGTGAATAAAGGCCTTCTGTAGTGAATCCATGCGTTTTTTGTTAGAAAAATATCCATATTTCAAACGTAATAAACACTTTAATATCACTTCCGCCAACTGCCATACGCAGAAGCCGTGCCAAGCGGATGACATAGGACGTCGGCGTTGCGTGATTAATGACAAACGCGGAGAGACAACAAAACAAAATGCTGATCATGAATTAAAAGTACAAACCGAAGATTTGCAAAGAAAAATGTTCTGGAGGATTTCGATATAAGCCAAGAGGAGAGTGGTTTTCCTTTGCTAAAGTAAGGAAACTTTGCTTCCTTTGCTCCTATAAACAGACTTGCAAAACTAGCATATCTCAGAGGCGCGCGCGCTGCTGATACGTCATACGCCTTCCGCTGGAACGCCATCCACGTATGAAAGATAACGGAAGTGAGAGAAAAGTGTTTATTACGTTTGAAATATGGATATTTTTCTTACAAAAACACATGGATTCACTACAGAAGGCCTTTATTCAACACCCCGGAGCCGTGTGAGGCACGTTTTATTATGAATGCGTGTGCTTTATTTGACGACTTGTGGCCTGTTCAACTGCAACACCCGCTGACTGCAATGATAGAGCTTGGAATAGCCAGGACAATTTTTAATATAACTCCGACTGAATTCATCTGAAAGAATGGATGCACCTAGGATGCTTCGAGGGTGAGTAAAACACAAGCCAATTTTCATTTTTGGGTGAGCTAACCCTTTAACTGTGTATGCTTGAATGACAACATATTTGTAACATTTTATGCTTGATGCGAGTGTATCAAATCAAATTGAATAAATTTTTCCTAATAATTATTATTTTTTAAAAAGAATGGCTCTTATTAACACAATCGTACAAACTATCATGTTGAAATACCCAATATTTTTGTTGAAGAAAGAAAATGTGAACAAATACTGGTAATGTCTTTAAACCTAACAATCTACTGAAATTTGTGGAATTATGCAGTTCATACATTATAAAGGAAAATGACCTCCCCTCCACAACACCTCCGTTTTTCATTTGTTCCTCACCTTTTTTTAGATGTTGCACTAAGTTATAAAAAGGGTGATACATTCTAATGAAGGATACACTTTTTTGTCCCACCAAGACACACACCTTCCCGCACATACAAATTACTCATAAGTCCATCTTTTCTGAGGTTATCACTACAGTATCACTGTTGTCGTTTGTGCTAGGCTGCACCTCCAGGGAAGCATGAAGGCCTTGTGTTTCACCATAAACAGACTTCAGCAGCTCATCTGGAACTGATGTGGCAGGGACCGCCAGCCTGGAGTTGGGAACAGAAGCTGTAGCCAGAGCAGTTTGAGGTGCAGGAAGGTTCTGTGCCATCCTCTCTAATTCTGCATGCTTTCTGCCTCTCCTCCGGCCCAACACTTTGACGTAGTTGGCAGGTACGAGGCCATTGGTCTGCCCATCCACGCTGGCTAAGAGCCAGCCACGCACCCTGGGCTGTTGTTCTGAAAATAAGAGTGAAATATGCTGAGTACAAGCTGTAAGTCTGTGTTTATAATACCTAGGACAAAAGGTACATGGTATCAATATGCTTGACATCAGTCAAATTTAAAATATTACATTGTTTAATATGAGAAGCTGCCACACTAGCTAGTGTTTTTTTGCACAAAGTGTTTAAGTACACTTATGTTTTTTTCTTGTTCTTTTACCTTTAGGGGCAAGATTAAGCATTTCTCCAGCCTGTAGAGAGATCTCTTCTTCAGATGCAGCTGTGAAGTCATACTCGGCTCGTGCTACCACATGGTCATCTTCCCCACTTGCCCAGTTAGTGGCTATAAAATAAAACACAGACATGCTTCAGAACTTCCATCTAGCACAAACATTCAGACGCAGCTACATATTTAGACACATACCAAAAAAAACTACATACAAACACATTTAGGTCACACAATATTTTCTATAGGCTGCTGCTAAAGATGTGCACTTCTGAATTATCAAATAAAAAAAATTTGGTTTTGTAATTGATTATAATACTTATTTGATAAAAAAAAATACAGTAATATCGCAAAATATTATTACCATTTTATTAATATTACAATACCTGCTTCCTATTTTAATATTTAAAAATTATTCCTGTGATGGTCGAGTTCTTTTAAAACCTGAGCTAGAAATAAACCTGAATGAATTAATAATGATTAATTCCCTTACAAATAAGTAAATTATTACATGGTAATGCTAAATTTTAAGCAGACATTACTCCAGTCTTCAGCGTCACATGGTCCTTCAGAAATTATTTTAATATTATGCTGATTTGCTGCTCAAGAAACATTTCATCATATTATCAATCTTGTAAACAGCTGCTTGATATAATTGTGGAAACTGTTATACATTTTTTAAGGATTTTCTGATGAATGGAAAGCTATTTTTATTTTAACTAATTAATTTATTTATCCTAATTATTTAAAACAGAAATATTTTGTAACAATATAAATGTCTTAACTGTCATAATAAATGCATCCTTGCTGAATAAAAGTTTTAATTTATTTTAAAAAAAATCTTACTGACCCCAATCTTTTGAATGGTAGTGTAAATCATTCTCAAAACTGTTCCTATAGTCCCACGTTAAAACCAAAATATAAATAGCAATCATATATATTCAGCATAATAGTGGTCTCTAAAACTTTCACCACTCTCACAAACAAATAAACAATAAATGGTGAACAATAAAGCAAAGTTATCCTTGGTTTTCTTTAATTAGTCTCATGTCAGACCAAAAATGGTGAAAAGAGTGTGTGCAGTTTAGATGAGTACAGACAGAACAGGAAGGGAGAAAAATGTCTCACCATTTTCCTCAGGACCCTCAGCAGACCGCAAAAGCTTCCAGATCAAATACGGCCCTCCAAGAACTACAGCAAGAAACAAGAAAATGGGCCATGATTTGACAGAATTCGCTCTGGGATCGTCTATCCCTGCTCCTCTGGTTCCTGAAGCAGACAACATGGAGGAAGCGGTGCTGTCCGCCCACAAGTCATCCACCTCTGAATCCTGACGCAACCCCAGCAGCCTCTGCAGCCTGCGATATAGGTATCTAAGGGTCCTAACCAAGGCGAAAGCAGACAGCACTTTTGTGAAATGTATGCGCAAGCGGGAGAAGTGATTGGCCACATCCAGAACAGCACGGAAGCTGTTATAGACGGCAGAGAAAGTAGCATCCATCATCATGCTGACCGACGAGAAGGCGTGGACAATGCTTTCAATGGACTGAAATGCTCCACGGCTGCCTTCCTCTGCCTGCTGGACAAAGCGGCTGGGTGGGATGTCGTCCATTTGGTTATAGCGGTTATAACCCATGCCCCCTCCAACTCCATAACCACTGTAGCTGTAGGGGCTGTAGCCCCCATAGATAGAGCTCCCATAAGGGCTGTATGAGGAGGGAAATGAGCTGTATGTAGGGCGGTATGCCTGTTGAACGGGTCTTGGAGGGATGGGTGGTGTCATACGTGTTAGAACAGGAGGACCAGACACTGATGGCCCACTTTGTGATACTGATCCAAAGTCAGTTGAGCTAGATATATATATAAAAAAGCAGAGTAAAATGAAACACAGTATATATATATATATATAAGATCAATAATAATAATAACACCGTTGAAAGTTCAAATAAATGTATATTTAACAGTAAAAGACAAAATACAACATGGGAATGCTGGAGTGAACTTTGACACTCGCATACAAACACTTGACGTGCTCGAGCACGAGCCAAGCATTAGGTTTGCGTAACTCGTAGCAAGTAAAAGTGTCAAAACAACAAGATAGTATTTTTCTCAGTTTCGCGTTAACACCAAACTTATGATCATACTTATTAATTGTATAACCACAGACCGATTAGTCAAGTAAATATATTTCGCATATATACTCGATAGCTAACAGGCTTGCTAGCGTTCCTACACTTCGTCTTTTGGACATTCTGGCCAAAATAAGGCGAATTTTTACGAACCGATAGTTTAGTGGTGCAGTCATGGTTCCAGGGATTCGCCTTTCCCATGGTTTTGGTGGAGGCTGAGCCATTATTTTATATTTCAGACCAAAGTCGAGCTCCACTGAGCAACTAACCCTCAGAACATAAACCTCAGACAAAGCAATCGCTCCTTCACATCGTTCTGACTGTTTTGCGACGCGAGACTAAAGCAATCTATCACTGATCGATTGCAACGTGCTTCTTTCTGTTTTTGCCATGTTGTTGTAATCTTTAACCAATAATAATTAACTACACTAGTGTGTACGAGGTGAATAAATTCCATATGTATTTCAGGTGATCTGCCACTAAAATGATTGAAACTGGACTCCTACTCGTCTGACGCTGCACATAAAGCAAATCACTGACTAATCCTTTTTTCACATGAAAATCGTGACAGTGAGGCGTGACTTTTGAGCTGTTGTAGATTTGACATTGCTCTCTAGCACACGACGTTCTGCGTGAATAAACCTCGTTTTACGACGAGTTCTGTCACAGTAAAAGACCCTTGTCAGAAGTGGGATTTGAACCCACGTCCCTATTCGGAGACCTTAAGTCGAAACTTTGAATCTGGCGCCTTATCGCTCGGTCATTCTGACAGCATGATAAAAACCAGTAGAATTGGGAATCCTAGTTTTTGTCAAGTGATTGAGATTTGTCACATTTATAATTTGAGAACACATTCTATATTGCTTAAGTCATATTTTAAAAATAAGCATATAACAGTGTTTTTATTTCAAATCTCTTAGTAGAAGTGGGATTTGAACGTTTTTGTCACGTCTGTAAATTGAGAATACATAGTGTTGTTTAAAGCAACTGAATGTAGAGTTGTGACTTTGGAGCTCCCTATAGTCAGAGCCGGTAAAAACGAAGGAATATTTGAACCCACGACTCCATTCAGAGACCAGAAACCTCTGAAAATGACGATTGGACGAATCCCTAAAGCCTTATACAGACTGTACGATTTCAGCAATCTTAGAAGATTATGATAAATCACACTGTGTGACACGGATCTAATAATTATGTTTGTTTAAAAAAATTCGAATTCATTAATGTCTATTGCTTTACCCTCCAGACCCAAACTTTCATCATCAAACTCCATCCTAAAAATATATTATATTTTATGATTTGAACTTTGATCATCTAAAAAAAAGTGACAAATACAACCCCTTTCAGTATTTATTGCGTGCTAATTATTTATATAAATTTATATATAGTCACATGTTAACTTAAACCATACAACTTAAAGGAACACTCCACTATTTTTGAAAATAGGCTCATTTTCCAACTCCCCTGGAGTTAAACAGCTGAGTTTGACCGTTTTTGAATCCATTCTGCCGATCTCTGGGTCTGGCGGTAGCACTTTTAGCTGTAGCTTAGCATAGATCATTGAATCTGATTAGACCGTTAGCATCTCGCTAAAAAATGACCAAAGAGTTTCTATATTTTTCCTATTTAAAACTGGACTCTTCTGTAGTTACATCGTGTACTAAGACCGACGGAAAATGAAAAGTTGAACATTTTCTGGGCCGATAAGGCTAGGAACTATACTCTCATTCAGGCGTAATAATCAAGGAACTTTGCTGCTGTACCATGGGTGCAGCAGGCGAAATAATATTACGCAGCGCCTATTTTCAAAAATAGTGGAGTGTTCCTTTAAACCACAGTACATCACATGATAGTAAATACAGGATAATTATATAATGCTTGTTGCATTAAAGGCCCTACCGTATGTTCGTTTTGTTCAGCACTATCTTTGACAGTCCACAAGATGGAGCTGGAGTAATGTTCACCACAGTTTGAATTTAGTTTACCACTATTGTAATCTATTATAAATGTGGTCTCTGGACTGAAATAGATCAGATCTCCTGCAGCAGTGAAACAGATCAAACAGGATTTGTGAGAGGGTATTTGCTGCCAGCCAACATGGGGATTAATTGTATCAATCAAGTTAATGGCTGCACACAGTGGTTAAAGTGCCCCTATTATGGATTTTTGAAAATTACCTTTCATGCAGTGTATAAATAAGCAACACAATGCGAAATGTTCCATAATAATATGCAACTTTTTAACTTTGCATAATAATAATAATAATAATAGGCCTAATAAAGGTTTCAGAGAGGAAATAATAACATCTAAAAATTGTAGTAGAAAATGGTGCTACTTCAATGATCAATACAGCCAGGGCCGCTGCTGGCCAAATGGGTGCCCTAAGCAGAACTGTATTGTTGTGCCACCTCCCCAAAATATTATGGATGTAAAAAAAAAAGACCTACTATAGGGGTCAAAATAGAACTTTAATAAAATATAAAAGTAAATAAATAAATAAATTGTAATTATATTGTATTATTTACAAATTACGATTGTAGCTCTAGACAGTTACCTATGGCTATTATGTTATTAATACAGTTGTCTGATTGATTTTATAGTCTCAAGCATTCAGAAATCACACAAAAGAAAACTAAGCAGTTTTACGATAAAACCATGGTTAATTTTTTGTAAGGGTTGTGATGTCCACATGTTTTTGTTGAAGACATTATTGAGGCTGTCGCATTTCTTTTGCAAAAAGGTGGCCAAAAATGAAAGATTAAGTGGATATTTGAATTAAATGTTTGGTCAATATTAAAGGACTTGATCCTCCTGTAAGTGTAACAGCAGCAGTTACCTGGCCTTTGGTTCCCTTTGCAAGCATTTGAAATAATATGTAATGTGCATAAATTGTTTACTTTGTATTACATTATGTATTTTAACAGTGTTATTCAATTAAACCACTTAATTATTAATTAACCAATCATTATTGCCTCGTTTTATATAATGTATTTTAAGTCATTTTAAAGGCTGTTGTTGGCTTAGGTCTGAATTTATAACCACAAAAAATATTATCTTAATACTTCTTTGTGAACTATTATTTGAAGTAACAAAACCATGGTTAATTCGGTTACCATCCATGGCTACAAGAACCATGATTTTTGGCTAATTTTTGTAAGGGAACATGGAAAGTCAGAGAGAATATTAGATGCGTTGTTGGTGGTTAAATTATCACCGACATTAAAACACATTATTAACGTCAACAGCCAAAAAAGTTTCACAGGATTATGAATGTAGGCTACCTGAAAGTGATGCACGGCCTTCATTTTTTTTCTTTTCTCTGCGCCGGATCGCTGATGTATTTTCTCTGCATAGTTATGATCATTTGATCATTTGCATTCAGCCGCAAACATGAGGTGCGAGCGTTTTTTTTTTTTTTTAACGAGGTGCGTGAGAGCGGTCGTGGGTGCGGATGCGGGAATGGTGCGTCACGTGTGCTACTGCGTTCACCGTAAAATGCATTTTGTATATATATATATATATGTATAGACACATTCACAAATGCATACATGCTGAGTTGACATGAGAGCAGATATTCTGACAATACAACCCATCCCAGAAGCCTTGCACTTGTTACAAGCAGAGGAAAAGGGACACTGTATGCAAGCCTCATGTATTAACAGGTCCTGTTTTTTTGTTGTTTTTTTTGCAATTGTGCTCACATTGGTGCCTTTTTAAAAATGGTGTCAACACCACAGGCAAGCACTGTGGTTCTCTCGTGAACATGTGCAGGATCTATAATCTATGCTGAAGCATAGGCGTAATTTGCGGGTGGGACGGGTGGGACATGTCCCCACCACTTTTTGCCAGGGTCGATATTGTCCACTTTTTGAAAGTAATTGAAAAATATATTGCGGAAGGTAGGCTATGTATTAAATGGAAAACAAGATCAACAAATCATTCTTAATAATCTAATTAGGGTGATAAAAAAAAATAATAATAAATTTGACTCCTTATGCATGCATAACTCGTGCAGTGCAATAACGATGTGATTTGCAGCTGTCGCACTTTTCGTAATGTCATTATAGCATTTTATTTTAAAAATGGAGAGCTTCCTTGTGCTAAGTATAGGCCTGCCCTAAAGATTTTTCTAGTCAACTAGTCGCACGTTATATTAAATTGATTAATATAATAATATATTAAATATATAATTTATAAGCGCCATACTTCAATATAGGCTAGGCAGACGTATTAGGCTAGAGCCTATTCCGAGCTCAAGCTCGCGCATAAAGCAATTGCCTCAAAGCACCGGCAAAGTGATTCTGAAGGCTGTTTTATTGTTATTGTGCATTTTAATTAAAAAGAATGAATCCATCTTTTTTTTTTGTCTTAAAATGTGAAAGGTGTATAGATGTAAGCAAAACAGACAATTATATTTTATTGTAAAACCTGACAAGATCGTGAAATCGAACGTGAAAGCAACTGAAGCCCGGCTTATAACATGGCAAAAGAGGAACTCCCATTCACAAAATTCAAATCACAAATAATACGACTGATGAAAAAGAACGGGTTGAATGTTAACTTTAGTTTCCATAGAACTATAAACTACGATAAAAGTTCATCAGCATGTATTGATTAACAGCATGTTGTAGGGCAAAAACAAACAAACAAACGTGCTCGTGCAGCCAACTGAGAAAGTTAATCGCAAAAGAGCGACCAGTGGGAGGAATGAGTCTGGAGCCCTGAATTGCCCAGCTCCCTCTGTCAATGATCTAGCACCCCCTCAGCACCTGCCTTCAAAATTCTCTGGCACCGCCCCTGGTACATCGATGTATTTTTGAAAAGCAAAAATTAAGTTTGTTCAACTCTAAACCCAGTCCCCAAGTAAATTAGGTTATTAAATAAAAAAACTAGCAAAAGGAGTTGTGCGGTGTCCCCACCACTTTTCAAAGCAAAGTTACGCCACTGCATCTATGATCTATCTATCGACAAATCACACAACTTTAATGGTTTGCTTTATGTAACAAAAACATTTTATTGTGATACCATGTAAGTAAGTGATAGAAATGACAATTTGTCATCATGTTTGTTTATGCTACTTCCGTGTTATCATAATGACAAATGCCCGACTCAGAGGTACGACTTTCCCAGGTGCACATGAAGGGATCAAAAGTAGGGTTGAATGATAAATCTATATACAATTCATTACTGTGTGCCTGTATTTTGGTATTTACTCCCAACATTTTGCTTCTGTGAAGAGCCAGCTTCTTTGGCAATGAATGTTTGTGGCTTACCCTCCTTGTGAAGGGTGTCAATGATTGTCTTCTGGACAACTGTCAGATCAGCAGTCTGCCCCATGATTGTGTAAGCCTAGTGAACCAAACTGAGAGACCATTTTGAAGGCTCAGGAAACCTTTGCAGGTGTTTTGAGTTGATTAGCTGATTGGCATGTCACCATATTCTAATTTGTGGAGATAGTGAATTGGTGGGTTTTTGTTAAATGTGAGCCAAAATCATCACAATTAAAAGAACCAAAGACTTAAACTACTTCAGTCTGTGTGCATTGAATTTATTTAATACACGAGTTTCACAATTTGAGTTGAATTACTGAAATAAATGAACTTTTCCACGACATTCAAATTTATTGAGATGTACCTGTAGTTCCCTCTTTATGATATTTGTCAGTTCATAACATCATTTTGCATATAGGGTATTTTATGGAAAAATAAATGAAAAAAATGGTTTCATTGTTATAATAACAAAATACACATGAATAATCAATATTCAGCATACAACGTTCCAGTGCGCTTCTTGTGACAATTTTTATGCATTATTTGTCGCGATCACAGCCGTCATGACGCAGTACTTCCAGCGCGTTGACGCGAGGTTACGTTCCACCAATCAGCGGCAGTTTCCGAAGCCCAGGAAAGGAGCAGATGATATGGCAGCTTTGTGAGCGGCCAGGTGGAACTCGCTTTTGTTTAATCGCGTTGACAGCGGAACATGAGTACACTTTAACCCGCACGCAGCAGCGGGGGATCCGAAAATGATATACCTGATATTAATTTCTGCCTTCTCTGGGGCCATCGTCACGCTCCTTCTGCAGCTCTTACTGTTGTACCGGAGGAGCCCCGAGCCTATCGCTAGGACAGTTCAGTATGTCAAAGCAGTTCCTGATCCTGCACTGAAGGATTACTTTAGCAACCAACAAGCCGAATCAACGCAGCAACAATCAGATATCACAGCGTCTATCTCCAAACAACCAGAGGCCGCTTCTCACAAGCAGCAAGAGACCACCGTCCCAGGCAGCAGCCCCAAACAGCAGCCGTCCTCGCCACCGCCTTCATTGAGCGACCCTCGGCACACCTCCAAAGCAGAGACATGCGATTTCCTCAATGCCATATTTCTGTTCTTATTCCGCGAGCTCCGAGACACCCCTGTCGTCAGGCACTGGATCACCAAAAAGATAAAGGTAGAGTTTGAGGAGTTTCTCCAGACCAAGACCGCCGGGCGTCTGCTGGAGGGGCTCAGTCTGCGGGATTTCTCTCTGGGCAACTCGGTGCCCGTCTTCAAAAC
>NW_015505233.1:5573708-5585035 GCF_001515645.1 Sinocyclocheilus grahami | reverse complement strand
CACCTGAGCAGTGCCACAGGCTGATTGCCTCCATGCCACGCCGCATTGATGCAGTAATTCATGCAAAAGGAGCCCCTACCAAGTATTGAGTACATGTACAGTAAATTAACATACTTTCCAGAAGGCCAACAATTCACTAAAAATGTTTTTTTTTATTGGTGTTATGAAGTATTCTAATTTGTTGAGATAGTGAATTGGTGGGTTTTTGTTAAATGTGAGCCAAAATCATCACAATTAAAAGAACCAAAGACTTAAACTACTTCAGTCTGTGTGCATTGAATTTATTTAATACACGAGTTTCACAATTTGAGTTGAATTACTGAAATAAATGAACTTTTCCACGACATTCAAATTTATTGAGATGTACCTGTAGTTCCCTCTTTATGATATTTGTCAGTTCATAACATCATTTTGCATATAGGGTATTTTATGGAAAAATAAATGAAAAAAATGGTTTCATTGTTATAATAACAAAATACACATGAATAATCAATATTCAGCATACAACGTTCCAGTGCGCTTCTTGTGACAATTTTTATGCATTATTTGTCGCGATCACAGCCGTCATGACGCAGTACTTCCAGCGCGTTGACGCGAGGTTACGTTCCACCAATCAGCGGCAGTTTCCGAAGCCCAGGAAAGGAGCAGATGATATGGCAGCTTTGTGAGCGGCCAGGTGGAACTCGCTTTTGTTTAATCGCGTTGACAGCGGAACATGAGTACACTTTAACCCGCACGCAGCAGCGGGGGATCCGAAAATGATATACCTGATATTAATTTCTGCCTTCTCTGGGGCCATCGTCACGCTCCTTCTGCAGCTCTTACTGTTGTACCGGAGGAGCCCCGAGCCTATCGCTAGGACAGTTCAGTATGTCAAAGCAGTTCCTGATCCTGCACTGAAGGATTACTTTAGCAACCAACAAGCCGAATCAACGCAGCAACAATCAGATATCACAGCGTCTATCTCCAAACAACCAGAGGCCGCTTCTCACAAGCAGCAAGAGACCACCGTCCCAGGCAGCAGCCCCAAACAGCAGCCGTCCTCGCCACCGCCTTCATTGAGCGACCCTCGGCACACCTCCAAAGCAGAGACATGCGATTTCCTCAATGCCATATTTCTGTTCTTATTCCGCGAGCTCCGAGACACCCCTGTCGTCAGGCACTGGATCACCAAAAAGATAAAGGTAGAGTTTGAGGAGTTTCTCCAGACCAAGACCGCCGGGCGTCTGCTGGAGGGGCTCAGTCTGCGGGATTTCTCTCTGGGCAACTCGGTGCCCGTCTTCAAAACCGCCAGACTCATGAAGCCGGTGGCTCTCAATGAAGACAACATGCCAGAGGAGCTTAATTTCGAGGTTGACTTAGAATATAACGGCGGCTTTCATCTGGCCATCGATGTCGATTTGGTATTCGGGAAATCGGCTTATCTGTTTGTGAAGATGACCCGAGTGGCAGGCCGCCTGAAGCTGCAGTTCACCCGCACGCCTTTCACGCACTGGTCCTTCTCCTTTCTGGAGGACCCGCTCATAGACTTCGAGGTGAAGTCTCAGTTTGAGGGCCGTCCTCTGCCCCAGCTCACCTCCATCATAGTCAATCAGCTCAAGAGAGTTATCAAGAAGAAGCACACTTTACCGAACTACAAAATAAGGTAATGTCTCAGACGTCTTACTGCTGTAGGATTCTCGTCTGTCCCTTGCCTGAAGTTCATCTGGGGTCTCAGGTCTGAAGTGAATGTCCTCCGCTTTGGCAGAACAGTCAAAGTTAGGGGTCCTGAAGATAAATGATTACAGATGATCCCAAAATTCATTCTCTGCATTGTTATTTTTCAGCTGTGATGTTGGACAGTGTTCAACTAGATCTGCTTTTTAATGCTGATACCAATTATTTTTTGTTCAATAGTATGTCAGACCAATTGTAAGTTATTTCAAAAAATGTGTTAATTATTTCTCCTGATATTTGACACATTAAAACTGGTCAATATAAAATAAGATAAGAATGTATTAAATAATACTAATGCTACTACTAATATAATAATATAATTATTATTATAACATTTTGTTATTGTTTTAATGTAATGATAACAGTTTCTTTTATAATAACTATTATTATTATTTCTATTATTTATGCCATAATATTTGTTCATTATTACCATCTAGACAGTTAAGCAACAAAGTCTCACTGCAGAATGAAAGACCTTTCAAACAACACATTAAGTAATTTACCGTTGTTGGATAATTTTATTTAGAGACCTCCCAAATGGTGGCAATTATCATTAGATCCATTATTAAGTTGAAAAGTGTAATTATCTGTAAAAGATATCTCTCAAGCTATTATCTGAGCATTGCTTTGACTGCACATGAAGAGTCTCAAGAGGTTGTGAAACCAGTAGTGTGTGTTCATGTCTGAATGGTGTTGTGAAAAGTGAACAGACAGAAGTACTGTGGCACTGCAATAACTGAGCTGATTGGTAGAGTCATGTGTCGAGAACAGCAAGTGTGCTTCATTTTCCCAGGGTGAAACTGGAAATGGAGGCCATCTTCCCCATTCAATCACAATTTCCTTTACTGTGCGCATATTCCTGACCGTTAAAAGTGAAAAGAACTCGGAGACTTTTGTTACTTCCTGTTTTTAGCCGAGAAAAATATACGGTCTGTGACTAAGCCACCGTTCAACCAAGCTGTGGATTGATTGCTTGCAGGATTCATCCATCTACACCTCACTGCTCTCTATTACTCAGCATTACTTGGCACACCTAAAACGTTTGTTTGCCAATAAACATTAAGACATCTCAGTGAGTGTGTGTGCTTTGAAAGTGGAAAAAAAAGTGACTGGATTTCTCAGGTATTGTAGATTCTTTAGGTTTAGCATTGTCTTTGTAAGTCAGCAGGTGCACAGAATGGTCTTTGCTCATCTCTTTGCTCATCAGAAATGTTGTTATTTGCTCATCAGTTACATTGCTGGTTTTTGTTGACATACTGTGTCTGTGTACAATTAATATGAACATAATGTGCAAATCACAAAGTCAAACACAGCATTGAGCACCACCCTTTGATTTTTATCCATTAAGTTAGTTGTAGTGTCTGTAGAAGGCACAAACAGTGAGATAAATTTAATCTGTGTCAAATGGTGCATTTGAACTTTGACCCCACACAGCTGGGATTGTGAGTGGTGAATTAGATCACTGCGCTCTCTGTTAAACGTCACATGCACTTAACTATTGATTAGAGTGTCTTAATACTAGTACGGAGAGTTTAGACTTCATCAGAGACTTCTTTTCATAATGTTTCTCTCTTTCCTTTGGATTCAGCATCCTGGCATTGATGCCGTGCCCTCTGGTATACACCATAAGGACACGTGCTGCAGAACTAAAGAGTTCTAGTCATCACAGCACACAAGCACAGCCGGCAGCAAACTTACTGAAGCTAAACGCTTTACATTACCCAAAGGGAAAGAACTTCTCAATGTTGTGAGAGATTAAATGACACACTCATTTTCTCAGTATTGGCATCTTCCCAAAAGTCGGAATCACTTCATTGGTGTTTGAGATTAGATATTTTTTTCTCTTTATGTGTGTGGATGGATACAGCACTCATGCACTAGTCATGTTTTACCACCTCGGAGTTTAATGGTGTTTGTTTTAGGGCTGAGATGAAAAGTACTTACTGTTTAATTTGTCACGTGGGAGGTGACGTTAAGGAGCTGACAATATTCTCTTTAAAACAAGTGTGTGAGTGGGAACTTTGTTTAAAAAGCAGACAGCATGGCCCAGGGACAAAACAAGCGGGCAGGCCACAATCCGTTTCAGTCATCCCTGTGTGGGATGAAAGTGTCACAGATGGAGGAGGTGTTCAGAACAGGACAAGTGTGTGTGTGTGTGTGTGTGTGTTTGTGTATGTGGACAAAACTGAATTATGAGACTTGAATTATGTAGTGGGGTTTTTTAATATACTGTGACAATAAATATGGGATGACGAATCAGTAGATTTGCTGTATTTCTGTATTTTAGATGGCTGTCTTGTGCATCACCAGGGTGAAAAAAAGATTGACTTGGTGATTATAGTGATGCTTGTGGCGAAAGTTGAAATGATTATTGGAAAGGATGAGAGAACTTTTTTTAGGGTTCTGTTTTTTGGAATCGTACCCATACTGCAGTTTTCTATTTGAATATATTTTAAATTGTAATTTTTTCCTGTGATGGCAAAGCTGAATTTTTAGTAGCCATTACTACAGTTTTCAGTGTCACGTGATCTTTCAGAAATCATTCTAATATGTTGATTTGCTGCTCAAGAAATGTAGTTGCTTATTAACTGCATTTATATAAAAAAATCTTACTTTTACTGTAACATTATTTACTGTCTTCCACTTAATGTATCCTTATTGATTAAAAATATTGTCTAAAACTCAGTGACACAACTTTTAAATGGTTTGTATGTATTTATTTATTTATTTTTCAAAGTCTCACTTTTGAGAAAAAAAATATTGATTACTTTTTTTCAGTATAAGTAAAAATGTTAAACATTTTATATTAAATTACTAAAATGCAAAATACTTTTGACTTTTTGGACCATTGCACATTTTACATAAACGCTGCATTTGCACTGATTCAGTGAGTCAATGTAAAGGGCATTTTCATGCAGGGAAATATTCTTTCCTCAGCAAACACCTTCTGTTATTGTGTAGAGGACAGCCTATTATGCTTATCCAGCTCCTTTGTCCAAATGTAGATCTTAACAGTCCTCAAAAGCAGGATGACAGGAGGTCTTAACTCTGTTTAAAGTGAAATTGCCATCTTTATCTGGCAGTGTCATTAGAGATATGTCAGATACAATGTGTGTAAAGAACAGAATTAACCCACTATGGCTTACTGTTGAATGCTGAGTAATACTTGAAATAAAATAGTCTAAACTAAGTATAGAAATGTTTATTATAAGCTATTCAGTGTACAGGAGTCCTGCTCTCTGTACCTGTGGGGGTGTTTATAAAACCCAAGACAGTATGACGTCATCTGGTGCATCCTGGATGGGTTCCATGTCACAGATGGGCAAAACTTGAAAGTCAGAAATGTGCATTTGTTTATATGCGTTTACTTGTTCTTCAGGCATTACTGTTTCTCAGGATGTTGTAATTAGGGAACAAATTGAGAAGGTTTCTCCCTTCCCATCATTAGTGGTTCTGTTATCACAAATAAATTATGAATGATGTTCTCAGATGTTGGATATATGGTGCGGTGCACGTGCATGTTGTGTGTGCGTAAGAATGTGTTTTTGTGATCTCTAACGATTAGCCCGTACAGTTCTCCGGTTACACCAGTTGATGTCATGTCTGGTGTGTTTGCGTGTCTAGCTGTTATTGATATATGACACCTTCTGTTCTCAAAGATGGAGCGACTCTGTATGATTGGTCAGTACAATCCCAGTTGGGGTGTTGATCTGTACAAAAGAGTTACTGAGAGGCCCCTATCAGCTGCATGCCCTTGAGCGAGGATCTGGACAAATTTTCCTGACTGTGTTGATTTAATGGTCCAGTTCCTCAGAGGCATTAGAGAAACACATTCTCAGTAGAAAAAGACACAGCGTTCAATCCATCCATCCATCTGTGTGACAGTGATGGAGTTTGGCTTTTTAAATGCCCCTTGCTGGAGAAACTGTCAGCTGCACTTGTTTGAAACTGTCAGCTTACAGCTTCTTCCTGTGGAGCACATTCAGAGCAAACAGGAATTGATGTGTCATGATTAACTAGTAACCTAGATTTAAAGTGAGATGCCATTTTTGTTTGCATAAGTGTATGACGAGCACTGACTGAAATCACCAGCTCCAGATCTGGATTAAGGACACATAGTTTGCGACTCATTTGTATTTGCTGAAGGACGAAGAACCACAAAAAGGTCAATATTGTAAGCATTCCCTTGGCAGTAAAACATACATTTTTGGTCTGCCCAATTTCATGAGACAGCCATGTTTGTCTGGACAAACTTTGAAGGACTTGTTTTGTAAGATGGACACATTTTTCCCTACACAAGTACTGTTAAATATTCTCTTATATACTATAAGAATGCCAAAAATTGTTATCAAATTAAGTTTGAGAAACCTAGTAGCACATTATTTGGATATTCATAAGAAAAGCTATATTGTTTTGTCTGTGAAACAACCATTAATCTATTTCAGATATGGATGCACACCGCACAATATATCGATACCACATTGGTAACTGGCCAGTATTAGAAATTATGTTTTAATATATTGCATAGTGGATATTTAATTGTGCTTGCTTATTTCCAAAGGCTTTAAAATATTATTTTGAGTTTTTTTTTTTGTTTGGTATCAGCCAGAATTAATAAAGGACTTATCAAGAAAGGCCAGCTAAGAACTATTAAAAATTGTTGTCATAAAATCTAAAATATATTAGGGATTTCTAATTAATTAATTAACTTTTGCTTTATGTCCCCTATTATTACCATTAGGTTACCTTCTTGCACTTGCACTTAGGTTAAACTTTAAAACCAGTGATAATTTACTAACACTGCCATGTGTAATCTTTAGCAAATCTGAAAATGAATATCCATTTCATAATGTATATTATAATGTAGTGATGATGACTAAATTCACTGGCATTTAAAAGTGACTGACTTTAGTTCTTGTTGTTTTCATTTATTTAGACAAAATAGTGTACAATTTAAATATATAGACTATTTATTGATTTTCAGGAATATCATGAAAAGGACAAACAGTAGATATAGGTTTTGCTTCGTTAACTGTGCCTTTTCACATTGAAAAGGACATCTTTGAGTGATCTCTCAGTGACTCAGTTTTACATTCGTCATCTGTGACTGTGCAGTGCGCATTGTGGCCGTCTCAGATCATCAGCAGTGATTGACTTGACCGTGATGGAAACTTATACCTCATTCTCTCTTCTTACCCTCTCTCCATGTCTCTAAAGTCCACTTATGTAAATGCTCTTCTGAAAACATCTGCTGTGCTTCCGTTTGAAGAACGTGCTTACAAATACATGTAATTTTACATCCCCCTCTCACGATACGCATATTCTGTCTCTTTCTCTCTCTAGACTTAGAGAAAGCCTCAGCAGTGCATTTAAAAAATAGTAACCTGTCCTGAGCCAGATGGCACTGTAACATCAAAATGCACCTCTTCGATCATTTCAGCCATGTTTCATCTGACCACTGAGGTGATTAAACCTCGTATCTCAAAGTGTAAACTTGCAGGGAAGGAGCTTCTGTGTACATTAGCAAATACAGTCAGGCCAAAGTTCAGCTGGGATGAAATCCCTTTATTTTCACCTTCTCATGCCCTCTTTATGAATAGAACATCAGAGGCTAGAGAAAATGATCAGTTTTGTAATCACTTTCATTTGATTACATCACGCAAACTCCTGGGAAAATACAAACATTCCTAAGCACCATTTCCAGAGATATTAATTACATTTAGCTTCTGTTTTGTACTCTACTAAGGCCTGAAAATTCCATTTTATTTGTAGATTTGTGTAAATTAGGGTTGCATATTAAAATTTTGGCTGATGCAGATGACAAAAAAAAAATCATGTTGTGACTCCTAATCAATAAATACCCTGTACTATTTTGTCTAAATAAATAAAAAAGGCACTAGAAATTAATCGTTTTGAATACTACAAGTAAATTTAGGTATCACAAGTGTGCAGTATAAAAATAAACCTTTATTTTGAGATTTACTAAAGTTTTTTTTCTTCATTATTAGTGTTTTTTTTTCAAGATTAAGGGGGTGTTTGAAAGGTAATCTAAAGGTTAAAATAAATAAATAATTTAAAAAAGTAATACTGCCAAAAGTCAGTATGGTGCTCATATTGTGCATCCATAATGTAAATTGCATTTTATGACAGAGTTTGTAATTGATTCTTAAATGCCCTCTCCTGATAACTATTATATCTGTAATTTTCAGATGTTATCAAATGAAATACTCATTGTGCAGTTACGTTGCAGTGCATACACGTGCAGTGTAAAACAGGCAGATTTTTTTGCAGACAGTTCACAGAACACACACTATAAGCTCCTAGCGCTTTCACCCAATTGGCCAAGTCATACGTTTCTTCCTGCTGCACATAAAAGCAAAGCTGATTTGGTTTGTCCTCAGTGACCTGGCTGTGGTGAATATGAGATATTTAGAGAGGTGCTGGTGATATGAGTGGGTTTTAATCCGGTCAGCAGCACATCCCCAGTCAAAGACACAGCAGGTGTGTTTGTGTGGCTTATATAAACTTTTATTGCACTCATCTCTTACTGTATAACTCTTATATACTGTTTTTATTCTACTAATGACTGTTAGACGCTGATTAAAACATGTATGTGGACTATAAAACCTAATTTACTGACATTTACTTTCACAGTCTATCAAAAATATATTACTTGCATTATTAATTATGCATTATAATTAATTATGCATTGTTAATTATGTTAAATGACTGAAGACAGTCATATTCTTATATAATCTAACTGAGGTGTGCGTGTGAGTATTTGACTGTGCCTGTTTCAAATGAGCATGTGTGTTTGTAGTTAACCAAGAAATTTCCTGTGGTTTCTGAAAGACTTTTCAGATATGGCAGAAATCTGAAATCTGTAATGTAATGCAATTATTGCACCATTTGATTAATGACTTAAATGGGAAATGTTTTTAACTGCTTACACTTAACACTTAAAGAGTACAGACTACAGAGTAAGATAGATGGTGATAGGTGGGATAAGGCCTTCACAGTCGATAGTCGTTTGCTGGCCTTTTTCCCTTAGAGATGCTTACCGCAAATATTCTCACACTTCTGCTGGAAGCCCTTGAAAGTACTTTAAACAGCAAAGTGTTTTGCCATACAGGTTAAGTGTTCTTCATTTCAGCTCAGTGAAGTTCATCCCCTTGAAGAATATCTTCTGTATAATATATATATTGAAAAGTACACAGGATGCTATTGTAAAAACAATGATAACAGTGTTCCTACTACTTTTCCTATAGCAAGAGAGCCATAAAGTTTCCTCAGAATGACTTAGTGTAATTAAAGTTATGCTTAAACCTGTCATGCTTTATAATTGAACTCTTTTGGCCATATATGTAACAATGGATTCACGCAATAACTTTATATTGCCTGTGAGATAATTACTGCTGTTAATATACACTGGTGTGTGCTTGTAACCGCTTACACTTGGCTTAGACTGCAAGGTCCAGACTCTATAGGCATTGCAAGCTTGTTTCTGTGAGCTGAGCGAGTGTTGTATTTTTAATGCTGCAGGCTGGCTATGTTCCTGTAACGGTGTTGGTGGTAAGTGATAGGGCTGCACTCAATGCCCTGTGTGTGCTCTGGAACAAACTGAAGTCATGTCCTGCAATTAAGCAGCTGGGAAATGGAGAGCGAGGAAGGGGCACAATGTGAGTGTTACCATACCAGATCTTGTTCCTAGAGCTTTGTATCATGAGGTGTCTCGACAGGAAGGAAGTAGAATCACTGAACTGCCCGTTTGAGTCACACAACATTTTAGACCCCGTTTACACCATTGTTATTTTAATGTTATTTATATGAGATTGTGGTGTTTATTAATATTTTGAATGAGCTTTAATTGTTATATTTTCATATTTATATTTTAATTTTAGTTTTTTTTTTTGGTTCTTTGTTTTATTATTATTTTTTTTCGTACTTCAACATAAGCTTTTATTTTAGTTAGTTGCAAGGCAACATTTCTAATTTTCTTACATCTTTAATTTCATATTTTTTGTTTATGTTAGCTTCATTTAACAAAAACAAGTTAAGTTAAGTTTTATTTTGAATTACCAAAGCCAACAACCAAAAGCTGTCCACTTGTAAATGGATCATCCAAGATGGATGTAAACTGGGTCTTTAGGTTAACAGCAGAATCACATTTTACATAGTTTTAGGTGGTTTAAGTAGTTCATAAGGGAACTCCATGGTCACTAATACATCTCGGGCTTTAATTTAGAGCAAGGAAACATTTTCAAAATGTAGTCTTTCAAATCCCCTCCTGCTGGAAAGGGTCGAGCTGCTCTCGGAAACCCCTTTATTTAATGTTTCCTATATTTCCTGTTGTGTAAGTGGCTGGAATAGAGAGGACAGATGAGTTGTTGTAGTGATGAAGAGACAAAATTGAATGAAACTAAGCAACACAGACACAAAAACACTCTTTATTTTTTCATGCTTATTTTTTTTGGCATAAAAGATATCACTGGTACTGTTGATAAGATCTCTTGAATGCTGAGACATGCATGTATTGTACACGCACAGGCTTCGTTTGCACTGTGCACATTGTTTTTGATAGTGATTTTTTTCTTCTCAAAGCATTATGTCCATGTGACTCCACTAAATCGTGTCTTAATCTCAGGATTTTGCTTTTGAAAGCCTCATTAGTGTTTACATTAGAGGAGTTAATGAAATTGCTTTTTGTCTGTTTGTGTGGTTTAGAGGAGTGTTTCATTTCACTTTGACCTCCTTTGTGAAAGCATGTGATTTTGTTTCATTTTTTCCCCCAGGGAAATTGCAACTTCACCCAGCATGCTTAAAGTTGTTCAGAGATCTTAAATGTTTAGATATCAGCAGTTTGTGTTCTCAGAATATAAACACTCATACAAAGTCCTTATATCCTCTATTATCTATTAATGATCGTGTGAAGATTTTATGGGTCATGCATAAATCCTAATGATTGTTTTTGAAAATTGGCCATTCCTTAGCCTGTTTCCATGGCGATTTGTATGCTAAGGCAGAAAAACAATCTGTCTGGAGTTTCAGAAAAAGGCCAATGAAGCAATTTCTGAGACTGACAGGGTTTATATATTTTGTACCTCACAAGGGCAAATCGGAGGGCTTTGTACATGGAGAGAGAGAAAGACATTTCCTGTTTTAGGAACACTAATCTCTCAGGTTATTATTAGCAGTAAAGAGTCCTGAAATAGCACAGAACCACTCTCTCAGAGGAATGCTGCTAAACTCTATCAGTGCTGCATTCTGCATGAGGAATCACCCTGTTTTTAAAGGGGTCCTATTATGCTCTTTTACAAAGTCTTGATTTTGTTTTGGGGGTGTACTCAAACTAGGCTCTCATACTAGGTTGTTCGAAAAACACATTATTTTTCACATATTTTACATTATTACAACACCTCTCTCCCCAGTCTGGCATGAACGGCTTGAATAATTCCTGTATCAAATGAAGGCCCGCCTTCTGAAATACGAAATGTGCTGTGATTGGTTAGCTGGGCCAGTGTGTGTTGTGATTAGTTAGCTGGGCCAGTGTGTGTTGTTATTGGCAGCACTCGGCCAGTGTAAATATTGCCCGCCAATCAATTTGAGTGTAA
>NW_015505233.1:5565757-5572223 GCF_001515645.1 Sinocyclocheilus grahami | reverse complement strand
GCTGGGCCAGTGTGTGTTGTTATTGGCAGCACTCGGCTTCCCCTTACCATAGCCGCCTGCGAGCTTCAGTGTAAATATTGCGTCCAAATCAATTTGAGCGTGATTTAAACCCGGATGATTGTAACCACTCTAAGTTCGTCTGCCTTGGGAAAGCTAGCGTGTCTCCGACATAGTGATGATAACACTCGTTGCCTTCTCTAGTGCAGCTCAACCAGGTCTCGTCCCATTCGTCGATATCTGTGATATCACAAATCCCGGAAAATATGCGTTGTAGTCCAAACGAGTCGTTCGTTGTAGTTTTTGAAAAGTGATTTCTGTTAAATAAAATATCTCCTTTTGAATTGGACTTTGAGCTTTGTAACTTTGCAGATCTTTTTTATGCTCAAACAGCAACATTACAGATTAACTAAAGTTGAAAAAGTGAAAAAGCATAAATAAGACCCCTTTAAAGTTCCTTATATTCAGTCCCGTTTCACTGCCAGTTATGATCGAACACATGATATAGACACATTTTATCACGTGGACAGTTATTTCATTTTGAAACTAATGCTTACTAAATGTTGTAAGTTTTAAATACTTGTAATACTTACAGCACATTTATGCACAAACAGACTGAGGATGATCAGTCACACTCCAGAATGCTGAATTAAGAGAACTCTTTAAGAAAGAAGAATCTCCCATTACTAAACCATTTAGTTCATATATTTGGACTAAATAAATATATGGGAAACTCTTTAAAAGCATCTTGAGTGAGCAGGTAAATGAAGAGGAGGAAGCTGCAGATGAGTTTTTTCCCTGTTGACTTTCGGATCCGTTTCTCTTCATTTCATAACCTTTTTTGGTGTGGGAAAAAAAGTGACTTCACAGATGATATAAGAGGAACTGAGTCTGGGTGTTTCACAGCTGAATTGCATGAAGTCACTCATTAGGAATATTTTGACAATGATGATGTAAGGGGTTGCATGAATCGGACACAGAATAGGGCCTAAAGTTTTAATCTGAAGTGGTTAACTTTCTGAAAAAGACAGCATTAGGAGGTTTGAATTTTATATGAACTGTTTTCATTTTTTATTTTATTTATTTATTTTAAATAATACTCAGATTATCATGCTGGGTTGATCGATATGTTAGAAAAACTACTAGTTTTCACAAAAAAACAACAACAGGAGATGCCAAGGTGTACTTAATTCATAGAAACTGCTGGGTAATGAGTAGTAGCAGTGAAAGTGAGACCTCAAGCAAAGGCGTAAGATTTAATTTTACCTTGATGGAGTCTGACATTTAACATCATAGTTTTCATTTTAGTTTTGCTTGAAAGCCTACCTGTCTGCAGTATCTATCTATCCTTGCAGCAGTATTTAACTGAAGCCGCCCCTCAAGTCTTTGTGTGGAAGGACAAAAGACACACACACACACACATAGAGCTGAAATGCTTGTTTTTCCGGTAAGGGTAGAGTGAATGGCTTAAACACACCCAAAATGACCTTTGATTTGCAAACGTTTCCTGTCGACCTCACGATTCAAGTCGTGACTTACTGTTTTGCAATAATGAACTCGGGGCCAGAATTACTAACAGCTTGCACCCGCACAAACCCTTGATGAAAAGGTGTGGACAGTTTTTGCGATTGACCTTATTATTGCATATGCATTTGTCGGAATTTCCCTTTCAGACATTTAAGGGAGGAGAGTGTGAATCATGCAAGGTTTGCGGTTGTCAACTTACTAATATGTGCACTATTACCCCCCCCCCCCCACTTGACATGGCTGTGATAGTTGGTCATTTGTGGTGCTCTTTATAGATTGCATTGGTCATTATGGAAATGAGCTGGATGTGTATTACGCTAAATTGCTCTTGTTTAGTCAATCTGGCCTTTAATGTGTATAAAGCAAGGATTATTACTGCCAGATTATTGGTTGTCTGATGATTTTGTCTGTTTTTGATCTACAGGTACAAGCCCTTTTACCATAGCCGCCTGCGAGCTTCAGTGTAAATATTGCGTCCAAATCAATTTGAGCGTGATTTAAACCCGGATGATTGTAACCACTCTAAGTTCGTCTGCCTTGGGAAAGCTAGCGTGTCTCCGACATAGTGATGATAACACTCGTTGCCTTCTCTAGTGCAGCTCAACCAGGTCTCGTCCCATTCGTCGATATCTGTGATATCACAAATCCCGGAAAATATGCGTTGTAGTCCAAACGAGTCGTTCGTTGTAGTTTTTGAAAAGTGATTTCTGTTAAATAAAATATCTCCTTTTGAATTGGACTTTGAGCTTTGTAACTTTGCAGATCTTTTTTATGCTCAAACAGCAACATTACAGATTAACTAAAGTTGAAAAAGTGAAAAAGCATAAATAAGACCCCTTTAAAGTTCCTTATATTCAGTCCCGTTTCACTGCCAGTTATGATCGAACACATGATATAGACACATTTTATCACGTGGACAGTTATTTCATTTTGAAACTAATGCTTACTAAATGTTGTAAGTTTTAAATACTTGTAATACTTACAGCACATTTATGCACAAACAGACTGAGGATGATCAGTCACACTCCAGAATGCTGAATTAAGAGAACTCTTTAAGAAAGAAGAATCTCCCATTACTAAACCATTTAGTTCATATATTTGGACTAAATAAATATATGGGAAACTCTTTAAAAGCATCTTGAGTGAGCAGGTAAATGAAGAGGAGGAAGCTGCAGATGAGTTTTTTCCCTGTTGACTTTCGGATCCGTTTCTCTTCATTTCATAACCTTTTTTGGTGTGGGAAAAAAAGTGACTTCACAGATGATATAAGAGGAACTGAGTCTGGGTGTTTCACAGCTGAATTGCATGAAGTCACTCATTAGGAATATTTTGACAATGATGATGTAAGGGGTTGCATGAATCGGACACAGAATAGGGCCTAAAGTTTTAATCTGAAGTGGTTAACTTTCTGAAAAAGACAGCATTAGGAGGTTTGAATTTTATATGAACTGTTTTATTTTATTTTTTTATTTATTTATTTTAAATAATACTCAGATTATCATGCTGGGTTGATCGATATGTTAGAAAAACTACTCAAAAAAACAAAAAAACAACAACAGGAGATGCCAAGGTGTACTTAATTCATAGAAACTGCTGGGTAATGAGTAGTAGCAGTGAAAGTGAGACCTCAAGCAAAGGCGTAAGATTTAATTTTACCTTGATGGAGTCTGACATTTAACATCATAGTTTTCACTTTAGTTTTGCTTGAAAGCCTACCTGTCTGGTTTTTAAGCCCTGAAAGGGCTTAAAAATCCTTGCAGCAGTATTTAACTGAAGCCACCCCTCAAGTCTTTGTGTGGAAGGACAAAAGACACACACACACACACACACACACACACACACACATAGAGCTGAAATGCTTGTTTTTCCGGTAAGGGTAGAGTGAATGGCTTAAACACACCCAAAATGACCGTTGATTTGCAAACGTTTCCTGTCGACCTCACGATTCAAGACAGTTTTTGCGATTGACCTTATTATTGCATATGCATTTGTCGGAATTTCCCTTTCAGACATTTAAGGGAGGAGAGTGTGAATCATGCAAGGTTTGCGGTTGTCAACTTACTAATATGTGCACTATTATTTATCCCCCCCCACCTCTTGACATGGCTGTGATAGTTGGTCATTTGTGGTGCTCTTTATAGATTGCATTGGTCATTATGGAAATGAGCTGGATGTGTTTTACGCTAAATTGCTCTTGTTTAGTAAATCTGGCCTTTAATGTGTATAAATCAAGGATTATTACTGCCAGATTATTGGTTGTCTGATGATTTTGTCTGTTTTTGATCTACAGGTACAAGCCCTTTTTTCCTTTCCAAGTGCAGCCACCGCTGGCATCGTCATGTGACCTGGACATCTCCATCCGAGACACACTATTGGTGGAGGGGCGTCTACGTGTCACACTTGTTGAATGTAGCAGGTAGGGCAGATTTCTGTTGCTGTGTGTGACACAATCAACATTTGCCTTTCAATCTTTTTTTGATCTTTTTGGGCAAATTAAATATTGGAGGTTAGTAAATACACTTGATTAGGTAACAATAGTAATAATAATAATAATGCACTGCCATTAAAATGCTGGCCAGTGTAAGCAGATGGTTATTTATGTTATGGTCGATATTAAACTTCTGTGCTGTTTTGTCCAAGTAATATTTAAAATAAAACCAGTTATTTTAATGATACAAGTGAATTTAGGCATCACAACATTGTAATGTACAGAATGAAAATTTCATATTCATTTTAAGATTTGGTACATATTTAAATATAACGGTGTTATTTAATTATTGGTGTATTTAAAAACTGAAGTGCTCACTTTAAGCGAGTATTAAATGAAGGCAATTGGAATACAACCAGAAAATAAGATAAATTATCTTGCATAGTTGAATATTTAAGCACAGCTCGTCTTGTGTCTCTTGTGCAGTTTTCAGTGTCATCCCAGATCAGGCATATTAATATGGAGACAGATCAGCCTCAAAAATAACACATTTGCAAAACAAAATTCATAAATGCACAGCACAATTTACATTTACAAAATCCAGTTCGTAAATTCAAAACACAATTCATAAATACACAAGTAAAAGCATAAATATTTCCCCACATGCTCACACAAATGCATCTTACCTAAATAAATTTAAAATGTTTACACAAATATGTATATATCAAGTTCTTGAAATAATTTCCATCACACATTTATGAATGATGTTACATGTAATTATGGATCTTTAAAATCTGCATTTGCAAATCGTCACATGTGCGTGGACTGCTTTGAATTTGTTGTGTGGTATTTTTGAGACCTTCCTGGCAGGTTAAGATTCATAAATATCTTTTTTTGGAGGATGTTCCGTTCAGCCAATCGCGGTGAGCTTTTAATCCACCAATCAAAACACTCTTTACTGAACAGACTCAAGAAGCTCAACGCTGTGCTTGTACTGTGCAGTGTTCCATGATCAGGTCCTTGATGTAAAGACATTTTAATGGGCAGTGTTGGGCAAGTTACTCTGAAAATGTAATTAAATTACTGATTACTGATTACTCCTTTTAAAAGTAATCATGTTACTGTTCTGATTACTTTATTTCGAAAGTAATTAGTTACATTACTAGTTACTGTTACTTTTTTCTCCATTAAATTTATGAAATCCCAGCATACACGCTCCCGATAAGTATTTGTTATTAAAGCATCAACATTCACAGAACACTGTTATTTTAACTAAAGCAAGCGGCTGCTGCGTGCATGGTTTGGTATTGTAATGACCCGGCAGTGAGCGCTAGCAGCCAGGTGCATTATGGGTATTTGTTTAGAGTTGATTTGTGTGTTAATTAAGCAAGATGGTTGGGTCTTTGCGTTAGCAATGTTATTTGTGTTGATGTTCAAGTTAGTTCGGGTGGGTTTGGTTCATTTACTGCCTTGTTATAAAAAGTGTGGCTGTCACTGTCATGGAGAGAGATGTGTAGGGGAGGCACTTGGCAATATGGCCTTGCCTGTGTATGATCTTATTCTGTGTTCAGAATAAAAGGAGAAAGATGACAGTACTCCCATCTGCTTGTTTGTTCTGTCTGTGCTTCTGTTCACAGAGACATTTAGGGTCGTGCGGTTTTTATGGGACGCAAGTGTTGGCGGTTTACAATAACCAAATTAAAAGTCTCGACGTGTCGATGCTAGCATCCTTTTAGCAATAAGCTTAGCAACAGTTTTGTAGCCTATCTTAGCTCCAGTTAGCCACACGTTCTATAGAACTGCACGTTGTTACAGTATGACAGAATGCCAGCAAAGAGTGCTGCATATATAGTCTCTAAAAGACATCTCAGTTCATAGTTATAATATCTCACAAATCTCTGTTATAACACAATAGATATAAGCATAATTAATTGTTCATAATGTCTACAATTCGTGTGTTATAATGAGAGGATTCGTGAGCACGCATATTTCAGCACTGCATTGCTCAACGCTGCAAACACGTGTATAGCCTAAAAAGAAACTCTGCATACGCTTGCACCTGTTAATCGTTTATATTTTATATTAGTTCATGTAGCTTTTGTGCAATAGATGAATAACAATTTATTTGTTTTAGATATTTTATGTTTAGATATTTCTATTTTGTGGGAGTCCCGTGAATCATTTTATTCTCCCGCATCCCGCACACACACGAGTCTCTGCACTCGCCTATCAAGTCTTGTCCCGCAGGAGCAGGTCTCTAATCCACTGGCACTTGACTCGACAACGCGTGTGTGCTATATCTTTTACAATCTAGATAAAAAGCATAAAACACTGCATTCTGTCAGCAATGTAACGCAGTAGTAACGTATAGAGACCTCGGCTTTTAACTATACTCTGTAATTACTATTTTGAAAATTATAACGCATTAAATTACTCCGTTACTAAAAAAGTAATCAAATGACAGTAACGTGTTACTAAGTAATGCGTTACTGCCCAACACTGTTAATGTGTATT
>NW_015505233.1:5565265-5565554 GCF_001515645.1 Sinocyclocheilus grahami | reverse complement strand
ACACACAGCGAAGAGTTTCGGCATGGAGGATGAAAACCACACTCAACGAGTGAGTAAAGTTGTTTTTATATCTGATGGCATTTTCTTATGATTAAAGGTTGTTTTAGTTATTTAAGTGTGCAGGGTAACGTTGTTAGTCCATGCCAGCTTTCTTATATTATAGCTGGTGTTTGTAGGAACACTTTAGTAATCACAGGATGAATGGGCGATAAACAATCAGTAAAACAACGATTTAGATGCTAAACTATTGCATAATTTTAAATACGATTTGTAGTCAGTGGGTTCTAAA
>NW_015505233.1:5509214-5565217 GCF_001515645.1 Sinocyclocheilus grahami | reverse complement strand
TTGAGCTTCTTGAGTCTGTTCAGTAAAGAGTGTTTTGATTGGTGGATTAAAAGTTCACCATGATTGGCTGAACGGAACATCCTCCAAAAAAGATATTTATGAATCTTAACCTGCAAGGAAGGTCTCAAAAATACCACACAACAAATTCAAAGCAGTCCACGCACATGTGACGATTTGCAAATGCAGATTCAACGATCCATAAATACATGTAACATCATTCATAAACGTGTGATGGAAATTAATTCAAGAACTTGATATATACATATTTGTGTAAACATTTTAAATTTATTTAGGTAAGATGCATTTGTGTGAGCATTTGGGGAAATATTTATGCTTTTACTTGTGTATTTATGAGTTGTGTTTTGAATTTACGAATCGGATTTTGTAAATGTAAATTGTGTTGTGCATTTATGAATTTTGTTTTGCAAATGTGTTATTTTTGAGGCCGATCTGGCTCCATATATTAAAGTAACATTTTTATTGCTAGCCTCTATTTTGTAGGTAAGTGAATTTACACCTGCCTTTGTTTTCTTTAATTCTCTTTACTCATACGTAGTTCTTCAAATTAGTAGCACATATAAAAGTATAGTACAAAAAGATTTATATAAAGAGTCTGAAATCATTATAAGTGTCCGTTCAGGGTAGTTCAGTTCAGTTTTCTTATTCTTTTGGGATACAACACTCATAGACAGCCATAACATTCTAAGCCAATGAAATTTGAAATGGCCTGGTTGCAAGCTGTTGTGTTTGAAAACACACACAATGCAACGAAAACTGTATTCTTCTCACCATTGTGTGTCTTTGTGTTTTTGTCAGATTATTAACAGACTTCAATAGTGTTTATAATGGGCTTTCTATTAATAATGCAGAGCCTTTGACAATTACAAACCCAAGTCAACCCTGATGTGTATACATACACACACACACACACACACACACATGCCACATAATTTGTAGTCTGCACACTGGATCTTGAGGGTTTTGTAAACTTGCTGTTAAATAGCCTTCCAGTGTGTGTTTGCAAGGGCCAGTTTATGTCTCAACTGTGCAGGGCTTTTCCACCAACAGAGGGCAACAGTGGACTATAACTTGATCAGGGTTTACAACGGGGTGACCAGTCATGCTTCTGGAGGGCCTGTTGGGTTTTGCTTGTTGAGGATTGTTTAGTTATGAGTGGAGCTCAACTCTGCAGGAAGGAGGCCCTCCAGGAGCAGGATTGGCATCACTGCCTTAGTTACAAATGTGGTGAAATTTATATTTATTTATTATTGGAGAAAGCGTCACATTTTTTTATCAATACGCAGAAAGCAATATAGTCTGGTCATGCTTTTCCTTCTTACCTTTTATGTATATCACAAGGCTTTAATAATCTTTACATCTGTTCTTAAGTATTATATTTTTATATTGTGTAATGCATTTACACTATCATTCAAAAGTCTTTTCACTACCATTCAATAATTAAAAAAAAAAAAAGCTCACCAAAGCTGCATTTGTTTGATCAACAATGAGAGAAAACAGTAATATTTTGAAATAATAATAATAATAGTAAAATAATTTTATATATCATTAATTTAATGTGATATTAATATAATACAAATTTTCAATGTTTTGATGAATAAAAAAAAATAAAAAACAGCATTTACTTGAAATTTTTATAGCCATAAATCTTTTTAATGCTTGTAATGAAAATGTTTGTTAGCTCTAAAATACGTTAGCCAGCAGATGGCAGTGGTAGCTTTATAAACGGTCATTTGAACTCAATGACTGTTAATCAGGTTTCAGAGCTAGATTTGCCCTATTCTATTTCTTTTGATCACAGCATTATTTGTTTGTGCGAACACATATTCAGTTATTGTATATAATGTACTGAAATATACTGGTATTTTAAAATGAATAAAAATGACTTTGTTTTTTCTTTCTCTGTGTTCTCTCTAAAGGTTGTTTATCCTGGGTTCATATGAAAGGGAGACATATGTTCACTGCACCTTAGAGCTCAGTTCTGATGAATGGCGGGAAAAAACTCGCAGCTCCATTAAAGAGGTACACGTTACATGTCCTGCTGCCCTGCTGCATGTGTTTCTCTCTGCCTGAGGGTGCTGCACATGCATAAACACGCATGTTTGATATGCATTAATAAATCGGAGTGTCTATTTACACTAAGTGCAAATAGCCCACCTTGTTGGCAAAGGCTGTTTACACTAGCTCCACCCACAAACGTGTGATAGGGCTAGTCAACACTATAAAAGAAGGCTGTCGGTTGTTAGCTCCGGTGGCGTAGACGTAGTCTTTTTTTTTTTTTTGAGGCGATCGACCCGGGTTCGAATCCGCCTTTTGCCGAACTTTTTTTTTTCCCTTTTCAAATCTCATATCACATCGGAAAGGCATTTATTTTCAATAAAAATGAAGGAAATAATCAAAAAGTTGAAAATAAAGTATTGGGTAGGTGTAGGGAGGGCTTCATTGTCCCAATAAGGTGGCATCCATTTAATAATTTGATTTAAAGTGCCCCTATTATGGGTAATGAAAGGTTCATATTTTGGTTTTGGGAGTCCACAACATCAGGTTGACATGCATGCATGGTCAAAAAACACTTTCATTGTCTTATAATATGCATTTATTTTTACCTTACTTGCTCAACGACTCCCAAACGATTCGCTCAAAGATTCATTTTTCCAAACCCCTCCGTTGCGTGACGCTAATCTGCGGTGATTGATCAGATTGGTCTCATTTCCATTTCATCTTGCCTGTAATGCCTGATAAAGCAGTGTTTGTGATGCTTTGTGTACAGCATTACCGGGGAAACAGCTATTTTACCGCTCCAAAAGCGGCACCTAGTGGCAAAGAATGAATTTGCATTTTCATTCAGACCAACTGAAAAGACCAACAAGTGGACGGGCAATATGCTAATGTTTCATGTTGAGGTCAACATGAACCAGCTTGGGATTAGTTTTAAAAACAACTTGTTTCAATGATTCAGAGTCGACTCTTTCTTTTGAGAGACAATAACTTTATACACGGTGCACTTTCAGATTTAAAACTTTGCAGGATGTTTTCATCCACTTAGAGCTGTGTTACACACTGCATGAAAGTTAATTTTCAAAAATCCATAATAGGGGCACTTTAAAATTATAATTTATACTCAATACGTTATTATTGCATACTCTTTTTATAATGCACTATAATACTGAGGTGCAGATAATTGCCACTATTTGCAATAAGTAGTATAAATAGCAGAAAATCCTACTATTTTAACATAGTGTAAATAGAATCTATCGCTATTTGTACTTAGTGTAAATAGCATATTGTTAAAAAATACTGCTATTTGCACTTAGGGTGTACTAACACTAGGCGGTTTGAACCGCGCCCGAGCGCGTTTTATACCCAAAGTCCGGTTCGTTTGACTAGTGTGAGCGCTCCGTGCCGTGCTCTGGCGCAGTTCGTTTAGCTGGCCCTGGCCCTGTTGGAAGAGGTGGGCCAGGGCACGGTTCGGTTGGGCTCGGGCGCGGTACGCATGCAGTGTGAGCGCTAACCGCGCCGGAGCGTGGAACAGATCCAATTTTGTGTGCGGCCAGAGCACTGTACGCATGTAATGTGAGCGCTAACTGCGCTGGAGCACGGAACAGATACTATTTTGTGTGCGCTACTGTCATCATTACGACCGCAAACATATTCTATTACTACTACTGCACTACACTTTTCAATTAATGTAATTCAATCAAGTATATTTAGGTTTATAATCGGTCTGGTTCTCACCTTATTGATGAACAGGAAATGTAGTTTGCGAGTAAAGCTACAAATTATTTAATTAACGCCAGCTGTCTCCGTAATAATTCTCTGATACATACAAGTGAAAATCAACTTAAATTATAATTTAATAAGCGTGCTCCGGCCCGGAAAGTTTAGTGCAAGTGTGAGTGCAGGCCAGCGGGGGAGTGGGAAGGGGGGATAATCGCGCTCTGGCTCGGTTCAACTCACACTAGGCACGGTTGCCTTGAACCGAGCCCGAGCGCGATTATCCCCCATCCCCACTCCCCAGCTGGCCTGCACTCACACTTGGAATTAAAAAAATATTTATTCATTTTTTTTTAATTTTTTACTTGCACTACACTTTCCGGGCCTGAGCACGCTTACGTCATGTGCGAGATAACGGAGAACGCCACTTTCGCTAATATTCTACCTAATAAATGTGTAATTTATGTCGTGCCTTGATTTTCACTTGTGAGTATCAGAGAATTATTACAGAGGCAGCTGACGTTAATGATAGAATTTGCAGCTTTAAATCACAGACTACAACTCCAATTCATCAATAAGGTGAGAACTTGATTGAATTACATTAATTGAAAAGTGTAGTGTAGTAGTAGTAATAGAATATGCTTGCGGTCGTAATGATGACAGTAGCGCACACAAAATAGTATCTGTTCCGTGCTCCAGCGCAGTTAGCACTCACATTACATGCGTACAGTGCTCTGGCCCACCTCTTCCAACCGGGCCAGGGCAGGCACGGAGCGCTCACACTAGTCAAACGAACCAGGCTTTGGGGGTCAAACGGGCTCGTGCATGGTTCAAAATGCCTAGTGTTACTACACCCTTCGTGTAAATCGCATCTATCGCTAAGAAAATATGCTATTTACACTTAGTGCAAATAGCCGCTGCCTTAATAAATACACATGCACAACCAGACATGCATGCACACTGTTGTCTATGGCACGGGTCAAAAGTCAAAGATAGATAGATGAACAAGAAAATATCCAACTTTAATTAAACTATAATTCTTTGCTATTAATTTTAGTGTTTGCCAATGTAAAAAAAAATGGGAGATGATGTGCAGCACAGCTGTAGCCTACTATAAATTGGATGTTTTTGTAACAAAAATTACTTTATTGTAATAAATACTGTTATATAGACAGTATTTATAAATATAGTTATACAGTTACTTATTTTGATATAAGAAAATTACTTAAACCATGATTTTGGTAATACTGACCAACCCTAGTAATTGTTGATACTATTGCTCTATTTATATCTATTATATTATATTAGATCTACACTGAACAAAATTATAAACGCAACACTTTTGTTTTTGCCCCCATTTTACGTGAGCTGAACTCAAAGATCTAAGACTTATTCTATGTACACAAAAGGCCTATTTCTCTCAAATATTGTTCACAAATCTGTATAAATCTGTGTTAGTGAGCACTTCTCCTTTGCCAAGATAATCCATCCACCTCACAGGTGTGGCATATCAAGATGCTGATTAGACAGCATGATTATTGCACAGGTGTGCCTTAGGCTGGCCACAGTAAAAGGCCACTCTAAAATGTGCAGTTTTATCACACAGCGCAATGCCACAAATGTCGCAAGTTTTGAGGGAATATCCAGCAACTTCGCACAGCCATTGAAGAGGAGTGGACCAACATTCCACAGGCCACAATCAACAACCTGATCAACTCTATGCGAAGGAGATGTGTTGCACTGCATGAGGCAAATGGTGGTCAAACCAGATACTGACTGGTTTTCGGACCCCCCCGGACCCCCCAATACAGTAAAACTGCACATTTTAGAGTGGCCTTTTATTGTGGCCAGCCTAAAGCACACCTGTGCAATAATCATGCTGTCTAATCAGCATCTTGATATGCCACACCTGTGAGGTGGATGGATTATCTCTGCAAATGAGAAGTGCTCACTAACACAGATTTGTGAACAATATTTGAGAGAAATAGGCCTTTTGTGTACATAGAAAAGTCTTAGATCTTTGAGTTCAGCTCATGAAAAATGGAGGCAAAAACAAAAGTGTTGCGTTTATAATTTTGTTCAGTATATTTATAAAAACTGTAATATTGTGAAATGTTATTACAATTTATATTAACTGATTTGTGTAAATTATTCCTGTGATGGCAAAGCTGAATTTTCAACAGACAGTAGCCTTCAGTGTCACATTAGTCCTTCAGAAATAATTCTAATATGCTGATTTGGTGCTCAAAAACATTTCTTATTATTAACATTGATGAAATTAGTTGTGTTGCTTCATATTTTTGGAAACCCTCATACATTTTTCAGAATTCTTTGATGAATAAAAAGAACAGCATTTAAAACACAATTTTTGGAACACTTTTTTTTTTTTTTGCATAAATGCTGTGTCTTTTGTAATTTAATCCATTTAATCTGTATGTGCTGAATAAAAGTATTAATTTCTACATAACACTTTGAAGGGTAGTGTACAGTATGTATAATAACATAATTCTTATTATTTTTTATTTATTTGCCGTTTACTTATTTATTCACTTATTTGTTTTGTTTCAATTATCTGATTTTTAGAAGTACAATAATACATCTCAAATGAACAGCTGTACAGAAACTACAATATATTTCTTTGTGTGTGGCTGTAGACTCTACTTAATTAAGAAACACAATAAGCCTGCGTGTGTGTGTTTGTGTGTGTGTGTGTGTGTGTGTGAGAGAGAGAGAGAGAAAGAAAGAGCGAGAGATCTGATCACTATAACAGGCATGCACCAGCACTGACACCGCATGTTTATATGCTTGATGACTCTACATTGACTTAAGGGTTCACATATGTAATATTGACCAATCCCATCAGCAAGGACATGCAGTGTTTAAGCGACTGCTTGCATGCTTAAGTGCGTGTTTGCGTAGACGCTCATATGAATGTGCACACATGCAGGCTTGTTTATTTGAAATACAGAATTATGCACGGAGATGGAGATGCAGATGCACACTGGCCACTGTGCGTTTCACCTCGTGTTTATCAGCTTCCCCCAGACCCCCAGATTCAGAGACCTTAGCAGGGACTCAAACACAGGATTAGTACAGATATCATCTGGAAAAGGTCATTGTTTTTCTTTCTCCCTCTCTCTTATGTTCTCGCACCCTTCTCTTTCTCTCTCACTCCACTGGATATCTCTTTCCTCTCTTTGTGTTTTCCATCTCTCTATATTACGTTCCTCATATCCTAAACTAATTTTACTTATAAAACAGCACTGTGATCTCTGCTCATAAGTGCAATGGTTCCTATACACAGTATTTACAGGGGTATAACCATGGTATGTGCACAAAAGAATATGTGCATGATAGCACTTGACACCCATTTTGTCTGTGTGCATGCTGGGGGATTGTTTTTTAACACAATCTAAACGCTGAAGTGTTAAAGCATGATTTCTTAGCTTACGCCTCTGGTGCAGAGAGGCTAACACCGCTATCAGTAATAAGTAAGTGATACTGAACCTCTGGGGTCTTTTCATTTGTTCTTATCTCCTGCCGTTCCAGCCGCTCTCACCATCGACCTGCACCGCCCTGCAGTCGCTTGCCCGCCGATGCCCATTTCCAGCAAAACTCAGTGTACGTGGTCATCTAGATAAGTTAGAGACTGTAAGAAATGTCCATGCAAAGAAACCCTTTTTTAACATACATATGCTATGTAAGGTTCCTGTGATATTGGAATGCCTTGAAATGTCAGGAAGTTCTAAATAAATAAAATTATGTAATTAAATAAATAATTAACTTTTTAAACAGTGCTGGGCAACGATTAATTGCAATTAATCGCATCTAAAATAAAAGTTTTTGTTTATATAATATACAGTATGTGTGTAATGTGTATATTTATTATGTATATATAAAGACACACACATACAGTATATATTTATATTCATATAATTTATATTATATAGAAACATATTTAATATATAAACATAAAATTTTTCTTAAATATATACATGCATGTGTGTATTTTTATATGTATATATATATATATATATATGAGTTTGCTCTCAGAAAGACTCAAAATAAATCATAAATATTTTTTATTTTGTATTTGTAAAGTGAGATCAGCTGTAAAATATTTTTATCTATGAACTATATAATATATATAAATATATATATGAACGCTATAAGATGATTCTTAATAAATTCATAAATGTTTAGTAAGAAATTTGTATCCTTTATATGTATATATATATATATATATATATATATATATATATATAAATTACATATATAAATTACATGTATATTAAAAATTAAGATTATTCATAATTGTTAATTTAGATAGATATAGATATGATATAAATATAGATTAGATATAGATAATATTATTTTATAGTGTTTGCACTCAGAAAGAGCCAAAATAATTATAATTTTTTATATTTTGCATTTTTAAACTGAGGTCAGCTGTAAAATATTTTTTAGAAATTGAGAGCGCAAACTCTATAAAATGATTCTTAATAAATTCATAAATGATTAGTGAGAAATTCTTATTCAGTATTTGCACCTGGCTGGAAAAGTCACAGAAGTTTATTGGCCAACAGACATAGCTCTTTTCCAATAGAGCTGCAGCAAGTGAGTTGACGTATATTTGCACATCTGCTCTGATGCCTGACTGATCATTTATTTTAACAACCTGACTTCATCCGGTCAGACCATAGTGACCCATGGACAGAGGGGAAAAAAAGCTTTATTTCTGTGTGGCTGTTTCTGTGCAGTCATCAGGCTTTTGCTCCAATGAAATATTTTCTGTTGTTGTTATTCCAGCTGCAAGAAGCATTAGAAAAGTGTTAGACATTTCTGTGAGAATAACGTTATGTCCTGGTTCTTCAAAATATGGTCTGTGTGAGTTCCTTGCAATCCAAATAACACCATCGAGCACTGCAGGGGGTGTGTGTGCTGTGTTTTTTTGTGTGTGCATGTATATGTGTGTGTGTGTTATGGGAAGCTAGTTCTTTCACTGGGATTTTTCCGTCATCGTTGTTTAGAGAGTCGTGATGTTGTTTAAACCATGCTGCCAGATCAGTGGTTTTCATTTCCTTCATTTTTTTAGTTGATTGACATGCATTTTGCTCACTTGAGTGTGTGTTTTATATTTGAAGTCCTGTTACGTCCGTTATGTCCATGACGTCTTTGTGATGTTCTCATTTCAGATGTTTGCTGTTGAATGTCCCTTAGACATGCACGCACGCACATACGCACAGACTCAATTTTGCCTTCAATTTGTGGCGTGTGGGTTATCCAGCTGCCATGTTTGTGTGTTTCCATTTGCCCACCTATTTAAATCTAATTTAAACCAAAGACAAATAACCCTCTGTATGCCTGCTTTGTCAGGATATCAGTTCAGGTCCTATTCGTCTTAGCTTATTCAGATACAGACATATCTCATAATGGCTCTAAGATGGCTGTTTCATCCGCAGCACCTTGTCTTATCACAGTCTTTTTCCCCCCGAGGACTGGCTTTCAGGCCACTATGATGCTGTGTTAGTGTGTATTTTACATATCTAAAATGTTATTAAAATGTTGTCTTTTAACGTATAATTATACATATATATTTTATAAATAAAGATTTATATATTATACGAGTTTCGTAAACGTTGAATTAAATATATAATTTAAATCATTGGAATAATTTATAATAAAAACATTTCTCATAGGATACATAATTCATTACATTTTTATAGCTCTTTTCTAGACACTCAAAGCTAGACACTTTTTTTCTTCTGTGCCTAAGAAAGTCATATTATTTAGGGTCTGTCATCAGGCTTTTCCAGGCTGTTTTTCTAATTTTTTATTTCCAATTGATTTTGCACTGTGCCAATGACGATCATCCAACTAATTTGACAGCCGTCCTTGTGCATGACGGAGCGTCTGATGGGTGTATTACCAGCGCCACAGAGCTAACACTCATTGCTGGTTATTCCAGCCCCTTCACTAAATGAATCCCAGCTCCGCCCTCCACAACAGAAAAAGCTGAACACCGATTGGTTGGCCGAATCTTGATGCACGTGAACACAGTGTAGATATTATGCATTTAAAAGATGACACAAGTTGCAACAGATAACGGAAATGTTACAACACGCCAGATCATTTCTAATAAATCAATATTATGGAGATCAATTTAATAGATTTCTTGAGACAGACAGGTGCACTTTTCACAGCCCCAAAGATTTGTTTCTTAACTAAAGCATTATTTTGCAAAGTGGTATAAATTGTCATAATCCATTAGAGCCACATATTGTGAGACGATGTATGGAGAATCCTCCTTGTCGTTAGTCAGCGCAGCGTGATTTTCAGTTAACTGACTCTTGTTCCCCAGCCGAGTGTATGGGGTCAGGGCCCAGTGTCTTTAACTTTGTTCTGAAGTATGTATTGCCCGCAGTCAGCTGCTGCTGTATCTTTAGTTAGTTGTTGTTTGTACCGGGGTGTCTGACAGGCCAGCTGCTCTTTGTCTGTGCTGTTACGATTTGATGCAGTCTGAAGTATATTGCTGCTAAATCTCATTTTTATGCAGTTTATTGCTGCTGGCCAGGCACCTCTCCTGGAAATAAAAGGATTGGAGAGAGAAAGAGAGAGCTGCAGAGACGACTGTGAGGCTCTAGCGTTATATAGCTAGGCTTACAGCTATACCTTTTTTTTCTTTGCTTTGATTTGCTTTGCTCATTTCCTTCCTTGCTTTTTCCATTTCCATTTGCCATTTCTGATTATCTTTCTCTTCTTTCCTTAGTTTCATCTTTCATATCCTTTCCTCTCCCTTCGTTTCTTTTACTTTTCCTCCTGTATTTTCTTCCTTTCCTTTCCCTTAATTTTTCTTTTCTTTTCTTTTCTACTTTCCTAACTCCTAAAAGTTCATAGTTTCCTATTTCCCATTTGTGAGCGTCCTTTCTTCCTTAGTTTATTTCCTTAGTATATTTTTTCCTACTTTAATTTCCTTTCCTATTTCCCCCTTTGTTTCCTTTCTTTCTTTTGCTATTTACTACATTTCCTTTTTCATATCCTTTCCTCTCCCTTTGTTTTTTTTACTTTCCCTCCTGTATTTCCTTCCTTTCCCTTCTTCCTTCATTTCCTTTCCTTACTCCTTTACCTTATTTCCTTCCTCTTTTTCAGGTTCCTTTCCTTGCCTTTCCTTGCCTTGCCTTTTCTTTTCTTCTTTCCTAAACTTTCCATTCGTTCACTAAACTTTCCTTTCCTAAACTCCTAAAAGTTCATAGTTTCCTATTTCCCCCTTTGTTTCCTTTCTTTCTTTTGCCATTTACTATATTTCCTTAATTTATAATTAATTATAATAATATTTCTTTCTGTGTGTCCTTTCTTTATTTTCTTTTTTCATTCCTTCCTTCTTTTTTTTTTAGTTATTTACCTTCATTCTTTTTCTCTCTCATTGTTTCTTATGCTTAGTCTTACTCATTACCTTCCCCTTTCCTTCCTTTCTTTTCCTTTCTTTCTTTCTTTCTTTCTTATTTTCATTCGTTCGTTCTTTCTTTCTAATACTTCATATTTCTCTCTGATTTTAAATTACGTTGTTGCAGAACTGTTTCTGTTACTGGAACAGTATTATCTGTGCTGATTTTTGGGTTGATGAATAGTAGTTTGATGTATAAGTTGTGGACCTTCATTTGAAACCCGTTTTAATGGATGAACAGTGTTTGGCACACATATTTGAAGGTTTCTTGCTGGCCTCATCAATTGCACAGTCCTCACTGGAGCATTAATTGCTTGCAGTCAGATTGGAGCCAGGAGCTAGTCTACACTTCAGAGTCCATCGCTCTTTGAAGCAAAATGTCACCTGTTGAATATAGAGCTGCTGGTGAGAGTGCTATAAAGCCATGAATCTTCTGACAGTATCAGACAGCTGCTGAATGCATGGGAAAGGACATTTGAAACTCCACTTTTAAGTAACTGCCTCAGTTTAAGCTGAGAGAATGAAAATGACAAACAAAATGCCAGAGTGATAAGGACGCACTCTTGTTCCCCCAGCATGTTGGTTGGCCTTTGAGTGTTGATAGGAGAGACTCTTAATTTTCCCTTCCATCTTTCATTTGGTCATTCCCATTCTACCTTTCGTCCCGTGCACGTGGGGGTTAAACCGGGGGCGGGTCCATGTAGATGAGGGGACAGATCCTGAGCAGCTGAATAACAATGAAGGTGCTAAAAACGGAACCGACTCGACGGACGTTAAAGAACGCTCTGGCCGCTGTGAACAATTGCAAATGAGAGGGATGAGAAGGGTCTTGTTTTTTGAATATCCCCCGTCTCCATAACAACCCTCCCTTTTGTGTGGCGCTCTTTGAAAAGCCTCCTCCTATCACAAACACGTAGCGGTAACATGAAAATTCAGCCCGTCCATGATGAGATGCGACTGCATTCATCCCAGCTTTGAACAGATAGAGTGCTTCCTGGAATAGGTTCGTCCACAAACAGAAAATGAGAAGCAATTAGTGCACCTTGCTGAACCCATGGTTGAGGGTTTCTTCCAAGAAATAAAGGCTTATTTTGTTTTGCACATAAGTTTGATTTGGAATCATCAAATTTGTGGTCGATTTTTGTTAAGGTTTTTATGATATGTATATATTTAATACGTAATATTTAGTGCAAATTGTCTTCCTCTAATTTAAAACTTTGAGTCAGAACTGGATATGGTAGATTTTGTAAGTTATAACCTTATGTCATTGTCATGTAACTATGTGCAATGCAGCGTTTTGTTAATTTGCATGGATTGGAGGATGGGTGAAATGAAGAAGAGCGAGTGATTGAATTTGGCAAGTGTTGGAAAAGGGCAGTGATAGGACAATATTCCACCACCGCCATGAGTTATTATGCTTCATGTGACTTAAACCAGGCAAATTAATATAAAAAACATTAATCCACAACAACACTTCCTGCTTGATTATCCTCACTTCCTGCCAGCTTTGGCTGTCAGACATTTAGAAATTGAGTTTATCAAGCTCTGAAATTTCTCAATATAATATTTCCATTGCTTAATTTTTAATCTTGTCACTAATGGGATAATTGAGAATATTTTTTAAACTTTATCTGAGGTTATGTGAATCCTTGCAGTTTTGTTGTAACACTGAGGGGGGAAAATCATTAAGAACATTTATAGATAAATATGTGTATTAGATTTTTACTTCGTAGGCATTTAAAAAAAAAAAATTAATCATTGATTTCAGGTGATTGTGTTGATCAGCCGATAGCCAGGTCATTGCAAAACTAATTTTGATGGTAAAAAAAATAATATCTAAACAACAATTTTACAGTATACAATATAAGTTTATTTTAAGGAAAAAGTTAAAGATATCAACACTACTTTTCAGATAATATATGCATATGTGTGGTATGTACTTCACAGAAAAAAATATTAATTCTTCCAGGATGGATGGATCTGAATGGATTTATTACATCAATTATCTAATATAAATTGGGTATTTTTAAGAATAAATTTTAAAAAATTGTGAAATTGATGCTTGAAAAAAATGCACACATGGTGTAACGGGGCTGACGAGACGTGAGACGTGTGGATCCATCTGCAGACTTTATTCAAGAGACGTGGTAAACAGGCAGGGTCAAAACAATGGCAAACAGGTATATGGCGGGCAAAACACAAGAATAGTCCCAGGGCTAGCGTAGGTCACCGATCAGCAGACAGAATCACAGGGGCGCGAGATGAGAGGGAGAAATCCAAGAAAATTTGTGTAGATCAGAAACCGCAAAAACAGGCAAGGCAAAACAAGGAAAACACGGAGACTCGGAAAGGGGTACAGGCTAAACAATACTCACCAGAGAAAGGTGGTTAGAGTGTGTGTTATATAGTGAGTGAGGTGATTATAAACAAATGTGTGCAATCAGTGCAGTGTGCAAATCGTGCAAAGAATGATGGGATATGTAGTCCAGGGTGCTATGCAACAGTTTGTGTTGTGCGAGAGTCAATGTAATGGAAAGGGTGACCTCTGGTGGTGAATAAACGGAAGTCCATGGACTGAATTCGTGACAAAATAAAATTCTATATATTTTCTTTAAGTGCAGTTTTTTTTTTACTGGAAAACAACAAAAACTTTATGTACAATACCACTTGTAAAACAATCAGATTTGTTATTTGAGAAAACATGTTCTTTTAAAATCTGACGTTCACTTCTGTTTTCATTAGATCCTTCTAAAATCCTTGGTCTGTCCACTTCAGCTGATCGATCTAAGCCTCCTTTCTTTCACGTCTGTTACTTTTTTCTTCTTCCTTTGAAACAAACTATTAATCGCTAGAGCTCTCTTATGCTGTGCGTGTGTGTGTGTGCGCGTGCGTATGCCTTGCGGGGGCTTCTACCCTATACCCTAACACTAAACTCTCTGACATGTGCCAGATGATTCGATTACTGACCATTGCTCTGATGGCTCTCACTGCATCTGACCACTGAACTCAGCCACTGTGTGCGAGGAAGATACAGAATGTTTGAGGAGTAGAACTGGCCAGTATACTGTAGCTAAAAAAAGATATCTTAATATTTTACAGCCTTTTCTTAACGTCGTTTTGTATATTTGCTCTGAAATGGCAAAAAGGATGTTTTTTAATCAGAGGAATCATAATTTCAGTTAAACAGCCATTGTGGCAAATTACATTCAAAATGTGCAATGTAAAATGTAAAATACAAAACAATCTAGTTAAAATGTTCTGTTTTCACACTCTTTTTCTCTAAATAAACCATATTACATGGAGAAAGCGATAATTTAGCATTCTTATTCATTTAAAATAACGAAAAATCGTATTTTACATATTATTTACAGAAATACATTTCTTTGTTGTAGCATGACTCTTTGGTTTGTGTTTTCTCTTTTTGCCAGCTGGTGGGAGTAAGTCTGAATGTGCTTGTCGATCTTAAAGGAACACTCCACTATTTTTGAAAATTGGCTCATTTTCCAACTCTCCTAGAGTTAAACATTTGAGTTTTCGAATCCATTCTGCCGATCTCTGGGTCTGGCGGTAGCACTTTTAGCTGTAGCTTAGCATAGATCATTGAATCTGATTAGACCGTTAGCATCTCGCTAAAAAATGACCAAAGAGTTTCTATATTTTTCCTATTGTAGGAAAAATGCTGCGCTGCGTAATATCATTGCGCCTGCTGCACCCATGGTACAGCAGCAAAGTTCCTTGATTATTACGCTGGAATGAGAGTATAGTTCCTAGCCATATCGGCCTAGAAAATCGCAACTTTTCATTTTCCGTCAGTCTTGGGACATGATGTAACTACAGAAGAGTCAAGTTTTAAATAGGAAAAATAGTCATTTTTTAGCGAGATGCTAACGGTCTAATCAGATTCAATGATCTATGATAAGCTAAGCTAAAAGTGCTTCCGCCAGAACCGGAGATCGGCTGAATGGATTCGAAAATGGTAAAACTCAATTGTTTAACTCTAGGGGAGTTGGAAAATGAGCCTATCTTCAAAAATAGTGGAGTGTTCCTTTAATTTCATTAGCTCACCTCTGTAGTTCTGCTTGTGGATAAAACTAACAGATTAAAAAAAACCTTTAAGAGAAACAGGCTCTGAGGTGACAGAGTATACAAAAGCTGTGAGCTACATTTTCTCTGTGCATCTGAAGTTGCTGAAGGTTGCTGCTTCGATCCTCGATCTTTGTGCCACTCAATGAAACACGTCAAACCGCATTACATTTCCAGTGAGTTATTCCATAGTTGTTTGACGATGGATCTTTTTACCAAACACCTCATTCACTCAACAAAGGGCCAAATAAACCTGCTGCTTGATTGTTGATTCTGTTGATTTATCACTTGATCACCCGTGGCACGAGTGTTTGACTTGGCACAGTCTCTGTCATCCCTCAGAACTTCTGTGCATTTGATCTGGAAGCTATAAGTGTGATCTAAATAATCACAAGCTGATTCAACCAAGGCTTTTAGTACTTTTATTCTGCAAGGAGACATTAAATTGATAAAAAATTACAGTAAATATTTCAAATAAATGCTGTTCTTTGGATCTTCTATCCATTAAAGAATTCTGAAAATAATTATCATGGTTTTCAACATTAATAATAATAAGAAATGTCCAGCATATTTCAAAGATTTCTGAAGAACTGGAGTAATGGCTGATGAAAATTCAGTTTTGCCATCACAGGAACAAATTATATTTTAAAATATATAAAAATAAAAAAGTTGTTTTTAGTTATAATAATAATAATTGCAATTGTGATCAAATAAATGCAGCCTTGGTCTGCATAAAAGTCTTCTGAAGGGCCAAAATATAGTTTGCAAGCAACCACAAACTACAAAGAAATAAAATTTTCCATGTTTTTTTCCCCTGAATGTGCCTAAAGGGTAAAGCAAAGTATATATCAATTTTGTGTTGTCTGTTGGGCATCATCATTATCGCCCGTGTTGCTTAAGTAACGGATGAGAGTCTGGTCTGAAAAGGGTAGATTTATATAAACCAGTCGAAGAGAAAGGTGGGGGATGAAGGGAGTGGGAGGATGAATGAAATGGATAGCAGGAAAAATGGAGGTAGAGAGAGAGAGAAATGGAGAGTGGGAGGTTTGGCTGAACACACACAGTCGCTCCTCCAGCAACAGGTGTACACACAAGGCAACTGTCCATTCTGCACAATAGCTTCAATGGGCATCTGTCAACAATCACACCAGTGCACGTAACACATCTACCACCTACAAACACGCATGCACTCACTGACACCTGTGATGACTAGAAGAAAACTTCCATTTTGTTGTACAGACTAGAGTGTACTATATCTGGAGTGTGTAAGGCTGATTTTGTAACATTTTTTCTTTCTCTGAGCAGTTACTCCATCTGCCTGTCTGTCTCTTTGAGTGCACAGAACAATTTGATGTCTGTGTGCATTTAGAGGCAGTATTAGGGTGGCCAAGCATATTGCTGTATGTTTTGTGTTGTGCATGTGAGAGAGAGAGAGAGAGAGAGAGAGAGAGACATCAGAGAAAAACTAGAAAAGTAAACTAAATCAAAAGTTCGATGCTGTTTGCTTCTCTCTCTCCTCATCAGAGATGCTTTTGTAATTAAACATGTCTCAAGATTTTTTTTGTTGATCCAGCATTCAAGCTTTTTACATTACTTCAAATAAATATTTACTCACCCTCATGTTGTTCCAACTTCGTTTTACATTCTATCTTCCATGGAAAACAAATTAGTTATGTTTCGTTTACACGTATATTTAATGTGTATATTTAGTTGTGTTTTATGATCAAACATGAATAAGAGATGCATTTATTTGATCAAATATACATTACAAACAGTAATATTGTGAAATATTATAATTTTAAATAGTTTCTATATTTGAATATATTCTAGTGCTGTCAAATTATTAATCACATCCAAAATAAAAGTTTTTGTGTGCATAATGTGTGTGTACTGTGTAAATTTATTATGTATATACAAATACACACATACAATATATATTTTAAAAATATTTACATTCATTTACATGTATATATTTATATTCATATAATTTATATTATATATAGATATATTTAATATATAAACAACATATTTTTCTTAAATATATACATGCATGTATGTGTATTTATATATATATCATAAATATACACAGTACACACACAAATATTATGTAATTTTTTTTATTTTTTTTAGATTAATTGTTTGACAGCACTAATATATTCTAATGTTATTTATTTCTGTGATTGCAAAGCTGAATTTTCAGCAGCCATCCAGTCTCCGTTCTTCAGTGTCACATGATCCTTCAGAAAACATTCTGATAGGTTGAATTGTTGCTTAATATTGAAAAAAGTTGTGCTTGCTTAATATTTTTTTGTGGAAACGGTGATGGATTTTTTTTTCCTGGATTCCTTAATAAAAATTGTTAATGTGATTCCTTAATGGACAACATAAATTAGAATTTCTTGAAGCAATGTAAAAGTCTTTACTGTCACTTTTGATTAATTTAATGCTCCCTTGTTAAATAAAATTATTAATTATTTAGAAAAAATGTTGATAATTTGGTACAAATCTTAACTACATGTATGGCTTCTGAAGACACAACTATGTGCATGATTTGTGTGGAGTACTTACATGCTGCTTTTATACTTGCTTTTATCAGAGCTTGTAAACTCAATTCCACATTGTAATAACAGAGAAGCAGGAACCAGCACATTATTCACAATATATATTTCACAGAAATAAGTCACATGTGATTGGCGTGACATGTGGGTGAGTAAATAATGACAAGAGGTTTAATTTTTATTGTGGTTCTATTGAATGTGTGTACTGGTATGTAAGTGCTGTGTTTTAATTCTGACATTTATGCTGTAATCAATGGCACTGACCTGGACATGTTTGTTGTTGAAAAGCGATTTTATATTTCCCTGATACTTGATGTGAGGGTGTATCTGTGAACCTTGTGGTGATGAGGTGAGACGGACAACAAATTGACACATGAACAGCATCCTCACGTAGCAGTCGGAGCGGCAGCAGTCCGTTTACCTGCACTCAACACATGCAGACACACAGTAACGCACACAATGAGTGTGTGAGTGTTCTTCCTGCTGTGCCTTTCCATGGTTGTGTAATTACCCCTTAGCCACCGCTCGGCTACAGAAATCGCCTGTAATTGCTGCTCAATGTTGCCGTTTGGTTCCTGTGTCAGACAAATCTTTCATTTTCTTTAATTTCTTCTCTCTCTGTCTTTGAACCTTGTCATTTTGTCGTTCTAAAAGTGGGAAAACAAAGGTGCATGTTAATCGCAGGTGTCTCTTTCACCCTCTGCTAGTTATTTTTATATTTGTTTTAAGGCAAATCCTGTTGTTTTCTACTGTAATTCCAGTTTGGTTGTGGACTTTATTGCAATTAAGTCTGATATTAGTGCTTCTGTGGTTGTATTCTTTTATGTAGATAACTTGACCAAATATTGCTCATTCAGTCTTCAAGTCTAGGCATCATGTAATGTAGGTCCAACCAGGTTTGATGTTGAGGTACGACATGTTCCTGTACCTGAAGACTTTGATCTGAATGTTTGGAAGTAATTTTGTGTTTAATTTTAGATGAAAGCCTTCTCTAGATCACAGCCCTTGCAAACAATGGTGTCTTGTTTTCTATTTTGTTGTATTTATTTCAGTAATCTAACTCATTAAATCCAGAACATCAGTTTTATTCTGGATTCCTCACATACACTTCGCTTTTGTTTTCTTTCTCTATCTTGAACAGGTTGCAATAAATTATCCCAAACATGCCGGTAAAAGACCATCAGTGTCCTCAAAAAAGCCTGGAGCTTTTGTTTTTCTCCCATGAACCCTCTCTGACATGTGTAAAGGGTGGGATCAGGTTGTGTCCTGAGGGAGGAAATGTTCAGAATTAATCATCTCTGTGGAGAGTTTAACAGCAGCCCTTCAGTCATTAAGATTTATGTTCCTGTGTATTCATTTTGTCTGTTATAAACAAACTTATCTTCCGCATCTCAGCTAAGCTGACGTGTATGCAAACAGTATTGGAACAAGTGTTCTCTCCTGGTCTCATTTTATACTCCTATGACTATCACAAATGCCCTCCTTCAATTGCAATGCAATTGAGTATGTAAAAAATATGCTTCAAAATAATGTTTGCATGACCATTTTAAACAGTAAATATTCAAATAAAACATTTAATGTTTTTATTTTTATTCAGTGGCACAATAGAAACAGCAACATAAGATATCAATTTTAAAGAGTTAGATTTGTTAGTAATATACATAGACAGACAAGACAGAGATATTAATATAAAATATGTGAAGTTGAAACTATCCATTTTACACTGTTGAATTTGGGTGTCTTTTTGCAAGTTGCCTTCTAAGAACTTTCAGTGGTTTCTTGAATGTTTCAATAGACATTTAGTCATTGGTCAAAACTGGGAAAGTCAGTCTTCTGCTTGCCAGCTTGAGTAGATTGTCTGTTTTTTCATCCCATGTTTAACTCAATCAGTGCCCTTCTCAAGGGTTATAACAAATGACAGCAGCAAAATTACAGTCATCCATCTCGGCAGCATAGATCTGCATCCTGTCTTTTCTTGCCCACCCCCAGCACAAACAACGGCGAGAAAGAACACGGGAGACACAGAGGGCATATCATGGAAAGATCAATGAAAAACAATCATACTGGTGTTTGTGCAACTATTATACAGTCCAGATCATCATTCTTGCTTCTTGGTGGTTCTAGTGGAATCTTTCCACAGTTTGGCACACTAACTTGCTCCTTATGTACCTGCTGTTGTATGGTGTCACCCCGAGGGGCAGGTGGACCTGCAGGTGGATTTTTTGATGCAGGCTTTGTGATGCAGCCAGCCTGAAACAGCAGCTGCTACTTCGTGGCACGTTTGCAGTGAAATTAGCAGTAATTGCAGACCTCCGTTTTCGAGAGCATTGTTTTATCACCATGAAAATGTGTTAGATATTATGGGAAGAGAGAGCTTTCTATAGAAAGTGAAGGCTGTTTTGTTCACATCATAATGTAGGTTGTCCGCACTAATTATAAACTGCTGTTGCTGTCAAAAGATAAGCTTTAAAAAACACTGTCTTTTGGCTTAACTGCTAGCATTCCCCTCAACTAGTTACAAAAGCTTCTCCTAACTTCTCCTTTCCTATCCAGTCCCACTTGTTGATCTTATGACTTAATGTATGACGGAACAACACCTGCAATAAAAAAGATGTTACAATTTACAAAGTTACTTGGAATCTAATTATAATTGTGAATCCCAAGTTTCTTCAATTACACAACATTTTCATTAATATTATTGGCAAATCTGATATTGTTTCTCTTTGTCTGTTTCAGACTGAGGTGATTAAAGGACCATCTGGGAGCGTGGGAATGACGTTTAGGCATGTCCCGGCCAGTGATGGTGACACTGTGCATGTGAGCATAGAGACTGTCACCCCAAATTCCCCAGCTGCCCTGGCAGACTTACAGAGAGGAGATCGCCTCATTGCTATTGGAGGTTAGAGATTACATACAATTACTATTACTATTCAAACAGAATGTTTGACATGGTGGAGAGTTCATTTGATGCCTAAATTTGGAAGGTTTTGTAATAGATTTGCAAAGCTTCAAGCGTTCTTCGTTGTCTGTTTGCACAGGAGTCAAAGTGACATCCTCTGTCCAAGTGCCGAAGCTGCTAAAACAAGCTGGAGAGAGAGTGATAGTCTTATATGAGAGGCCAGTCCGGCACCAGGTGCCTACTGTGGGCTTGGGGACACTCCAAGAAACCCTAGGCCCAATGGAGGAGCCCAGCTATCTTCATCAGCCTGGGGGCTACGAGGAGGACCCAGCCCCAATAACCAGCATGGACATATCTGAAAACAGAGATAATGACTTTGAATTTGAGGAGCTAATCGTCGAGTCCAAATCAACTGCAGCTCCTGTCACTGTTGACACTAAGGAGGATTTCCTGCTCTCTGTAAACCAAAGTCCCAAAAAAACTATGGCCAACTTGGCCAAGCCCCTTGGTTCCATCTCGCCAATTCTCAACCGCAGACTGAACCTTCAGTCCCCACTCAAACCCCAGCCCAAAGAATCACCAAAGGCTCCAACTCTCAAGACTGCTGAACCTTCTGAACCACCACAGAGACCAACGGTGCCCCCTCCTCCACCACCTGCACGCCCTCCTGTCCCTCCCAGGCCTCATATAAAAGTCACATCTGCCTCCTCAGAAACCCAAAGCCTGGTCGAAGGTAACGAACCTGCAGTGGAAAAAAGTCCAGAAAAAACGCAACCCACTCCTGCCAATGGTGACAAACCGGTAGAGAAAATTGCTGTTAAGTCACCAGAGCCGAAGCCTGTGAGCAAGTCCCCAGAGCCTGCAGAGGAAATCCCAAATATTCCAGCCACAAACAAGCAAGATTCAGCCAAAGACAAGATATCCGAGAGCTCCTCCAACACTAGGGACAGTGTCGATGAGCAGGGTCTCTGGGAATCATCTGAAACCATGTACCGCAGCAGAGCTGCCCGCTGGAACAAAGCCTCTGTGATCCATGAGGTGGAAAGCCACCACAAATTCCTTAATGTAGCACTTTGGTGCAAGGACCCCTTCAAGCTTGGTAGTCTCTTGTGCTTGGGGCATGTCAGTTTGCGCTTAGAACTCATAGCACTGGAATGCTTAGCTACGTCATCTGCTGAATATCAAAGCACCTTCCGTCTATGTGGTCCCGAACCAAGGGCCAGCGTCAGCCGTACTGCTTTGCGCAGCTTGAGCACTCACAAAGGTTTCAATGAGAAACTCTGCTATGGTGATGTTACACTCAACTTCACTTACCTTGCAGATGGGGAGTCAGACCTCTTCAGTGGACTGGTAGAACGTGAGCGAGAAGGGAGTCTACAGGAAGAAGACTTAAAAGACCGGGAAAAGGAACGGGAGCAGGTACTCATAGTAACCCGGGATGAACCAAGTTACAGCGGAATGCAAATCGGAGAGATGCGGCACAATTTTCAAGACACTCAATTCCAGAATCCCACTTGGTGCGAATATTGCAAGAAGAAGGTGTGGACCAAGGCTGCCTCACAGTGCATGACTTGTTCTTATGTCTGCCACAAGAAGTGTCAGGAGAAGTGTCTAACAGAGCATCCTTACTGTGTAGCCGCCTCAGACCGGCGTGGGGCGGATCCTGAGGCCAAGTCTACCATCAATCGGGCAACTACTGGCCTTACACGTCACATTATCAACACTAGCTCTCGACTCCTCAATTTGAGGCAGGTGCCCAAAGCCAGACTTGCGGAACAGGTTGCAGAAATGGGACCAGGGGTGGTGGAACCTTCTCCGAAACACACACCTAACACATCTGACAATGAGAGCAGTGACACAGAGACCTATGCTGGGGCCAGTCCTTCCAAGCAGCCACCTGGAAGCAGTGGCTCCAAACTGGTGCGCAAGGAAGGTGGGCTGGATGACAGCGTCTTCATAGCCGTCAAAGAGATTGGTCGAGATCTTTACCGTGGCCTCCCGACAGATGAGCGTTCACAGAAACTGGAGTTTATGTTGGACAAGTTGCAGCAAGAGATTGACCAGGAGCTGGAGCATAACAACTCTTTGAGTGTGGAAGAGCGAGAGACGATTGACTCTCGACGCAAGGCCCTCATCTTGGCAGCTCTGGCCAAGTCTGGTGAACGACTCCAAGCTTTGACTCTGCTCATGATTCACTACCGTGCTGGCATCGAAGACCTGGAGTCTGTAGAAAGCACCTCACCATCTGAACAGCATGGCTTTCCGAAGGCCAAAACTGAGGGTCTGGTGGAGGCACTAATGGATACAGAAGTGTACGACTGTGACATTTGCAGTCCTGTTGATGTTCAGATGCTGGATGAGATTACAGAGGAGCAGATCTGTGTGGAGGCATTACCGTAAAGATGACGAAAGGCATTAGGGGCTTGGGATTCAAGAACAAAGACTTTTTCTCATGTTTGACTTGACCTGTGGGTGTTCCACAGGTGATTGTGAGGTTTGCAAACGTATTCCTAAAGATCACTGCAATGTACTGTCAATTGAGGAATTTTGTGAGAGTGTCAGTAGTTTACCAGTTTTTTTTTTTATTTAATTAAAATTTAATTGTATTTATTACATTTTTTATTAAAAAAAATCCCCATCTTTAGTCCTTGGTTACTGTTTTAGAGGACAGAACCATCTGTAGACTTTCAGCAGTATTACATAAAATACACAGAATATGAGTTCCCATGATCAAACCAAGTTTTACCTGCCTTACCTGAAAGGTGCAGTCAATTTTTTAAGCATAACAAGCTTCAAAGGGGAGAGCTAGTGTGAGCTTGAAGCAAGATGAGCTTGAATATGTATTTTTATTTTAACTTGTATTGATAGGCTGAATTATATACGTGTGATGTTCATGGTTGGAAATACACCCTGTTCGTTGTGTTTTGAGCTTCAAGCCCCGTTTGCCTTACACTATATCTACTACAAAATGTAGGATTATATTCTGAACAGCAGTCCATAGAAAATGATGCCATTCCTAACCAACATTTTCCTCTCTGATAAGCACCTTTTCTCGTGTTACTTTACAGTTGTTACTAATTTTAAAGCATAATTTCTTTAATGTTAATTTTGTTATTTTTAGAATATTTAATGTTGAATTGAGAGGGTATCCTCATAGGACAGATAATCTTGATGTTATTATGATACTGGGGACCATTCTTTGTCTAATTTATATTTGTCACAATGCCATTGTGATTTTTTTTGAGGGAGGGATATTTATATTGCATATGTATGTTTCATAATATAAGTTTCCAATAATTTTCACTTCATAATATATGTTTCCAATAATGGTCACAATCTCATTACATAATCTCACAATTAAATTGCTTTGAGCCTTTACGAGTTCTAAAATGGTGGCGATTTTTCTCAAACCAATTTGGATACTTTTTATCCACCATCAGATGGTCCTGGTGAATGATTATGTTTGTGTGAATGTGTCAGCCTGTTCCTTTTTGGTTTGGAATGTGTAATTTTATTATAATGCAAGCAAATTTTCAGTATGTCTCACATTTGTGTGCTTGGGCATGATTTTTTGCCATTGAAAGTTAATTTTACATGTGTACTAATGAATGTATCTCCCAAATGACTCTGTTTACATTCATTATTCCGTTCACCTCTCAACACATCTTCTCTCAAAGTGTAAAACATCATTAAAACTATCTTTTGTCAATGCATACAGTATTCCTTAATTCCCAAAGCTACTGTGCCAGTTCATGAACCATCTGTAACCTGTTTGCTGGGCTCAAAAGCTGAGAGTGTGTTGTGGCCTCTGTCTGTGTATTGCTGGTTAGTTTTCATTTATTTCATTTATTTTAAATGGACTTGGAGTAAGATTCTTTTTTGCTGTTGCTTTATGTGGTTTACAGTAACTACTGTAATTGGCTATATGCATTACTGAATTAAAGATTTTTAGTAAAAACAAACGACAAAGCCTTTAGGTGGCGAGGACAAAACTCCTAGAGCCACAGTAGTGGTCTCCTAGAGACCCAAAGAGACACAGTAGTCTAGATTTCCTTCAACCTTGATAAAAACTGACCTGCCTGTAGCTTTCTAGTAACCCTTAGACCTTGATTAGCTTGTTCAGGTGAGTTTGATTAAAGTTGGCGCGAAACTCTGCTGTGACTCTCCAGGATTGAAGTCCTAGTCCTGTCCTCGTTCAACCAACCTGTGTTGACAGTCGTGCTGTCCTTGTTAACATTTCTGCTGCTATATCATCTATTCAGTGGGCCTGGGACATCATTTTTAAGGTTGGGTCCCCTCTCCCCGGCTCAATATCACCATAGAGGACCTTAGTGGAACCCCCTCGTTGCAGGGACAACATATCCTATTCAGCTGGTGTAGACTTTTGCTTTGTTTTTTGCTTGTGCAATATTTGCATAAGAAGTTCATTACCACTCAAACCAGAAAGGAAATTTTTCCTTTTGATTCACTTGAAGGAATAACATTAAAATGGTAAGCTTTCTAAGTTTTTTTTCTTGCTGCTTGTCTAGTTGCTGCTGCTGTAATCCTGTGCTTCTCAAATACAATGCCACCATCATATGCTGTCAAAATATTTCTCCAATTATCTCTATCACAATAAGAAAAAAAACAGTAAAGTAACAAGTACAAAACATCACATTCTCTTCGGCAAACTGTGGTTAAGCTTTTCTGGGAAAGCTGTTGTTCTTATTGGAAACTGTGTCATGTTTAAAGCGCTATTGTAAATAGCCTAGTAATGTAGGTGACTTTCAACCCTGTTCTTTCTCCCTGAACTTATATAGTGCTCAACATGTGGGTTCATCCTTTCTTTTGTTGTTGTTGTTTTTGCTTCGTGTAAATATGATTTTGTTCTTTTGTGGGTTTTGTTTATGGTGGAGGGCATCTTCCGACAAAGTGCACAGCTTTTAAACTTGCTGCAAGACCTTTACGCACTGACATATCATATTTGCTTATGCACTTGAGATAAATAAATGATTAGAAATGAAAAAAGTTCCTCTGTAATTTTTGCACCTACCCGTTCACACTGCTCTGCTGTAGGCTAGGTATTTCATTTATTACAATGATGAATACTGCAACAAAATTAATTTTTAAAGGGGTCATATGATGCTGCTAAAAAGAACATTATTTTGTGTATTTGGTGTAATGAAATGTGTTTATGCGGTTTAAGGTTCAAAAAACTTTTCCACATACTGTACATTATTGTTTCTACTCTATGCCCCGCCTTTCTGAAACGCGTCGATTTAGCGTCGAGCTATCCAGTGCGTTGTGATTGGCTGAATACCTCAAGCGTGTGACAGAAAAGTTACGCCCCTTACCATATTGTGATGCCGTGTCCCGGCTGGAGCGACGAGACAAAAACATTAAAACCCAATATAATCGAGGCATTTGTTGCATCCAGTGGGGACATAATTACGGATTATAATGACTTGTACTGTCTTTTTATGCGTTGCGTTGCATCGTGCCGCGTAAACATAAAGCCATGCCTGCATTTGTGATCGGAGAAATGACAAACAACAAATGCTACTCTACACTGCTCAAAACTCGCGTTTGAATCATTAGTGGCAAATTCTTTAAATATGAAAAACGTACTTGCAGTCTGTGAGTCAGAACAGCCGGCATTGTAGTCTACTCTACCAGGATTAGGAAACAGTATGCAAATCTTCCCAGATTAGGAAACATTATGCAAATCTTCCCACATCGTGATGTAAACATGTGGGGGCGTGTTAGAACAAGCCGTTTTAGGTAGGCTTGGTTGACTCAACTTTTATAAAGAATATCTCTTTGGATTTGAGACTTTAGTCTTTGCAACTTTACAGATCTTCTTTATGCACCAAGAGCTTGTAACACTCCAAAGAGAAAGGAAAAATTGAAATCGCATCATATGACCCCTTTAAACAACTGTTGCTATGCACTGTTAAACTGCCCTAAAGCATGATGTAATCAAGGGCAATGACTGATTCATGAGTAATGACAAATCCATGATATGGATTTGTCATTGAATCCTTTTAAAAATGTTGCTGATTTAAATAGTTAAGGAAAATCTATGAAACTATCACATTTATTTTGAGGTAAGAGACTTAATTTATCACCTTGAACAAAATTGAGTTTTTTTAAGCACCTGTTGAATAAAAACACAGCTGAGAAAAGACACACTCTGACCAAACAATGCCACCAAAAACACTATTAGGCCAGAAGAGTTTCCTCAGAGCAAAAGTAGCCTACCTATAGCACAAAAATAGTTTTCTATAAGTGGAAGGGAATAGATTTGATTATTTTGTGTATTTGGTGTAATGAAATGTGTTTATGCGGTTTAAGGTTCAAAAAACTTTTCCACATACTGTACATTATTGTTTCTACTCTATGCCCCGCCTTTCTGAAACGCGTCGATTTAGCGTCGAGCTATCCAGTGCGTTGTGATTGGCTGAATACCTCAAGCGTGTGACAGAAAAGTTACGCCCCTTACCATATTGTGATGCCGTGTCCCGGCTGGAGCGACGAGACAAAAACATTAAAACCCAATATAATCGAGGCATTTGTTGCATCCAGTGGGGACATAATTACGGATTATAATGACTTGTACTGTCTTTTTATGCGTTGCGTTGCATCGTGCCGCGTAAACATAAAGCCATGCCTGCATTTGTGATCGGAGAAATGACAAACAACAAATGCTACTCTACACTGCTCAAAACTCGCGTTTGAATCATTAGTGGCAAATTCTTTAAATATGAAAAACGTACTTGCAGTCTGTGAGTCAGAACAGCCGGCATTGTAGTCTACTCTACCAGGATTAGGAAACAGTATGCAAATCTTCCCAGATTAGGAAACATTATGCAAATCTTCCCACATCGTGATGTAAACATGTGGGGGCGTGTTAGAACAAGCCGTTTTAGGTAGGCTTGGTTGACTCAACTTTTATAAAGAATATCTCTTTGGATTTGAGTCTTTAGTCTTTGCAACTTTACAGATCTTCTTTATGCACCAAGAGCTTGTAACACTCCAAAGAGAAAGGAAAAATTAAAATCGCATCATATGACCCCTTTATGTTATCAGTGGTCATTTTCTCTACATTTGATAACCGTGAAGCCAGTTGTGTTCTCAATCCTGTGTTTAATGGAAAGGTAGCACAGTGGAATGGAAAATGTGTTGAATGTATGAATGACTGCTTACATTTAGTGGGTTAAACTGTATGGACAGTCACTTCTGAAAACCCTGCGAGCTGATATCAGGATTATCAAAAACGCAATGTTCATAACATTAGTCATTAATAAGACATTGGGAGCAGGTGGCATTTCGTTAGTGGTGAACCCGTTAACAAGATTGCCACGCTGCAGAATCAATAACAGGAAGTAACACTCTTAAACCTTGGTCCAATTGAGTAAAGCAAAGCACGTTTTTAAATCAATAGAACATATTAAAGTTTGATTTGATTGGATTTTCATTGCATAATGCAGTCTTGAATTGTCACTCTAGCAGGTTCTCTTTTCATACCAGTACTAAAATGAATTATCAATCATGTAAATTCTGTTGTGTTTGCAAGATGATGAAGATCATTGGGGGAAACAAGCATTATGTCTTTTTAAACATTTATTTTCTATTGCGGTAACACACACATTACCTTCAGAGCTCTAAAGCTGATGTAAAACCTAACCACCAGACCAAACACTGGATATAAAACCATCAACTCAACCTCCTAGTTGATATAGTTTAAACACAAACAAGACATACCAGTCTGAAGGCACGCATTGACATTGGCACATACACTAATTTCTGATAAAACAATTAGAAAATAAATGACAGAATACTCAACCCTTACTCGGAAAACGGGTTAAAAAACAACATCGAGGATAAAGGACACTGCTGCAACTCAAACACTGGCAGCAAATTTAACCAATCCGAATTTTGTCTGCTGACTCATGCGCATTTGTTCTGTCCACAACTGCAGTTGTTATGATAGGAGATTGGGAGCAGGGCGCCGTTCTTCACATCTAACACAAACATCCTCCAGTTGTGCAGATACTTAAAGCTGAGCTAACAAGATTTTTCTCAAAGGCTAGTTCTGGACGCAACTGTTGCGCTAAACTGATTGTAGCTCCAGAGGAAAACATCTATGACTTTATTTTCCTGGATGTATCCTGCAATAAAATGGATGTTTCCCTCAGTACAACAATGCCAAGAAAATAAAGGAGAATCAAGCTATATTGAAGACTTCTTTCTAAACTGCTTTACCTGTACTAGTCAGATAACTGAACTCCAAAACCAATTATTTCGGCTCATATGAAAATGCCTGATATAATCTACTTGATAAACAAAAGATGGGAATTATACATGTTTTTAATATTTGATTAAGCTGTCATTTAGCATATGAAGTATGTGGTCGATGGTACAATAAGACTGAATTGTGTTCCTCAAAAACACATTTACAGCTACACTCGTCATTAAATGGTGTTTGCAGCAGGTTGTCTGACTTTAAGGCATAGAATGCATTTTTATTTAATAATAATATAAAACAAATAAATGAAAAGACCTGCACAGACTCTGACTTGACAATTAAGCTCATTGCCTAAATAAATATTTATAGTCTTGATAAAACCCCAGTAATTTCATATATGGCTTTAAGATTTAAGGAGCTCAATTTAAGGCCATGTTTCATTTCACAGCCAGTTCAGTTCTTAAAAAGAAGATCAATAACACATTTGCTAAAAGCAAAAAAACAGAGGAAAATGAAAACTCAAAAACGGGAAAGAGCAGTATTGGGGCATTCTTTACAAATGAATGTATTAGCATTCCAGCACATTCAAAGGACTTACTAAAATATATATATATATATATATATATATATATACATTTTAAAAGCAAAATATAATCTAAAGTACCTAAAGTATCTGGATGCTTTACAGCAATAATGTACTTTAACTAAACTGAAACAGTTTGTCACCATAAGTAATCAAAATTTAGCTGTGGCTCATCTTTGATAGTACAGTACATCATTTTCACGCAAGTCACACAAACAGAACGTGACGGGAGGAACTGTTGACATTCTGCTTGATTATCTGATGCTGTCAGACCTTTAGCTTTTTCAAAAATCTCCTCTCAAAAGCCTAAATGAAAACAACAGCAATGGAAACATATAATGTACCAGATTTGAAGAAATCGTGAAAATTCAAGTTTTAATTGACCTAAAATGTTCTTCAGCTGTTCTCTATAATATATGATGTAGTTTGAACTGATTATGATACATATAGCAACATTTTAAGGCCCATTTCAAGGTGAGTTCTGACTCGAATACGATGACATTTACGCCTATGAAAAGACTTTAACAGGACCGATAGATACATATATGAAGACCGTACTTTCCTACCACCACAGACAAACAATAAATATCCAGTACTTAGCTCTCCATTAAGTCAAACTGAATGAATCTTATCAATTACCCTGTCTGACTTTCGAATGAGAAAAAATGAATATTATTATGCTGAATAAAATTGTAGTTATGTTTTCCTTTTATCCTCACTCAAATCCCGCATTTTGAATCACACGCTAATGTTATCCATATCGATAAGGCTGTTGGTTAGAAATTTCACCTCTTCCACATTGAGAACAAACAGCAACGAGAACAACTTTGGTTTGCTTCAGAAGAACATGACCATCACAACCACAGGACAGTGTGGGACAGATATGGGACATTCTCACCAATTAGCATTGTGGTTTTCTTTAAAGTCTGTTGTTTTTCTCTTTCATACAACAAAATAGATACTCTGGGTGACATACATGGCCGAGGGCTTTGATGAGGCTTATTCAGGGCTCTCGGGATCAAAATCCTCACCCATTTGGTAGCTGGAGCCCTGGGTGGAGTAAGAACGGGTCTTCATTGAGCAGTTAGAGTCCATCAGAATGGCCTGAGAAAGACACAGAGATAAGAAACCATCATTGGTGTACAGGTCACCTTACAGCTGTTACATTTATCTTCTAGAGTGATCTTATGCCACATACAAACCACATCAAAGCAAATATACTGTGCGTTTACATAGACTTAGCATTTACACAACAATTATGTACTGTATGCAGGAAACAATGTAGCACACGCTCCGATGTTGATTGTCGATTTGTTTGCCCAAAAGATTGTGCAAAGGATTGACATGAAAGAGCAGCAGTGTACAGACGGAAAGGAAGAAAACGTTTGGAACATCATTCTGGAATCACAAAATCACTTCTGTCTTATTTATATAATGTGAAATTTTGGATTTTTTTTAATCTCCAAGGCTAATAATCCTCTACAGACCTGCAGTTTTGAAAGACCAGCAGTGACAAATAAAAACAACATTAAAGAATCAATGATCAATTTATTAAATTAAACAAAATACAAATGTAAACAATCTGTATTGTTAAAAGCGTTATATAAATAAATAAAGATGAAATGCCTTTCAAATTAATAAACTGTTAAATTGACAAATAAACAGATGTACTTATAAAAAATAAAATAAAAAGTTATTTAAATGTAATTTATTTATAAAATAAAAATCTAATTAATAAATCACTTTTCAAATTTACAAATAAATAACTTATGAATACAAGAACTAAATAATGCATAATTTAAATTCATGTTTAGAATGTTAGCTATCTATGTAGTAATCTATTTTAGTAATCTATTTGTCATTTTGAAATTATTTGTCATTTTGTGTTTTTATTATTAATTAATTTATTTTTATTAAATACTTTAAAGATTTCTTCATTTAATTTGAAGGTGGTACTCTGTGTAAATCTGGTTGGCTACTGCTATTGACAGAACTTTTTATTTCAGAAAAGGACAAATAAAGAGTAAAGTATTTAATAAGAGGTCTACATTGTGTAACCTCACTTTAGTGATTCCATTTCCCACCCAATGGAAGCATTTGTGACATCATCGATTGTGGGTGGAGCTGATCTCACTGGCAGTACACCAGTGCTAGTGAGAGATGGTGGGTTTATTGCACTGTGACTGAATGAGGCTTTGATAAAGACGTACAGATCTGGCTTGCGTGCGTGTGCACGTCAGTGCTCTTCAGGAACAGTGTAGTGCTCCTCTTGAGAAAGAAAGACTGATGCTTGGCTTTGATCACCCAGCATTTGAGGGCAAACGCACAAGTCTGTTCAGATCAACATCACTCTCTGATCTTAGCTTAAGGGCGTCCTGCACAGTTTTTATTTGTAGCTATTATGTAACATAATTTCCAGAAGCAAATCTCACCTATTGCAAATCCAACTCCAAAGTTTGGCACAATGAGTCCGTATATGTCTTTTGCAAAAGGCACCTGTTGGACAATTAGAAGAGCTAAATACAGGAAGCTGGCGCATGTATATCTTATCAATTATTATTGATTATGTGAAAACACCAAATACAGTCAAACATTCTGTTGAACAGAACACTGTTTTTGTTCCTTTTCATAATCTTTTTAACCCTGATGTTTTCTCCATAAGAAAAATTCCAAATGTGCACTTGACTCTCATCTGAACTTGTTTTCCAGTCTAATCTGATAAGCATGTATAAGAGAACAGACTGTCTTCCTGCTAAGCAGGATATGTCCCAGCAGAGAGAGTCAAAGCTCTGTTTTCAAAATAAACTTTTTTTCCAGCCCTCAACTGCGCTAGTGGGCAGCGAAATATTTTAGGCCTCTGTGAGCCACAACAGTATTGAAATGACAGAAAAATAAGGTGTTAAAATATTTATAGGTATGGTGTGCTCTCTGAGAGAAGTTAATCTCTAACAGGGATTTAGTCTAAAAGAACTTACACAGAGAATGCTGAGTCCAACCAGAAGCATCCCTATAAGTGAGCACAGCCATCTACAGAGAGGGAGAGAGAGAGAAAAAAATTGAAGATGAGGCCAACAAATGTCTGCTGTTCTGAACCAGAGATTGCTGGGAACTAAGACATTCCGTAATAAACCTAGGTCACAAAGCTCGAACAACAGCACCAGCCCTAATAGAGATGCATGAAGTTCGTAAAATGTCACAGTGCAAATCTACAGGCCCTGCTGAGATTTCCCCTGAAAATTAAAATGCTTTGCCAGACATGCATGTTTTTTCTTAGAAACATCTCCAGGCATTTTTAAGAGAATGTCATATGTGACATGGAAATGCAGACAATCATACATCCAGGGTCTAAAATTAACACCAAGTTTGGCCTGTAACTTTATTAGAAACTGTACCATAATACATAGTCTACAAGTTAAATGATATAAAATGATAGTTTGACCCTATATGGCTCATGGAGGTGACAAGTATAAATAAAAATTATATACATTCAAAAGTTTGGGGTCAGTTAGATTTTATTTTTGAATTAATTTTATCTTTCATTCAGCAAGGATGCATTAAATCGATAGTATCAAAAGTGATAATAAAGACATTTTATAATGTGACAGATGATATCTATTTTACATAAATGCTGTTCTTCTGAACTTTCTATTCGAAGAATCCTGGAAAAAAAGATCAGGTCTCCACCAAAAATATTAAGCAGCAAAACGGTTTTTCAGCATTAATAAAAATGTTACTTGAGCAACAAATCAGCATATTAGAATGATTTCTATATAACAAATGTTTAATTTTAATTTTAAAAAATACTGTAAGAAATATTAATAGCCAATAATATTCTCAATCCAGTCGACATTGGCAGGTGTGACTGTTAATTTTGGACCCTGCAGACATAACATATTCTGATAATGGGAAACATGTATATGCCTCTCATAAGAGCTTACAGTTCATTAAAAGTAGTGCGTATAGTTTAAACAAACAAATAAACAGCATGCTGCTGAGACTGATTTTTAAAATCACAATTACAAAACCTGGCGACAGAAACTCATTTAGAGCTGTTTCAAAACAGAGGAAGCTGATAGCAAAGCGGAGGAAGATAAGGCAAGAGAAGTAGGGAAAAAAACATTAATTTCCCTCTCCTACCTCCCCATTTTGTGAGCCAAAACGGCAAAGATGTTGGTCCCTATTAGATATGAGATACTGGCTGGCAAGAACGCAACTCCTAAAAGGAGAGAGGAGAGAGGAAAGAGAGAGAGAGAGAGAGAGAGAGGGGAGAGCTCAGATAAGACGACATAATATCAGTTTGATCTCAAAGCTGCTGTTCGTCCCACAGACGCTGTTATGAAGCTGCTTCTCTCATTCTCCCGCTCCTTCTCTTTCATTAGCTCTCTTGCTTTCCTTTGCCTGCCAATGACACCTCAATATCCTGCCAGACCAAAGACACTCCCTTTCCCGTCCTCACTGTTTCTCTTTTTCTCTTTATTATCTGTCAAAGCTTTGTAAACAGCAGGAAAACCGTGGAGAAACCCACAAGAAACTAACTGTTTTAATTGTATTTTACAGTCTGGAGTGTTTTACACAATTCTGGAAGTATGTGGAAATTAATTTTAAACTATTTTACTACTAAATTTATATATATAAAAAAAGACAAAAAAAGTAATTTCCTTCTAAAATGCTCTTAAAATGTAATTCTCATTATAATAAAAGAAATTAATTCTCATCACTACAATGCAAAAAAGTCTCATTCTCATTATTACAATAAAGAAAATCATCCAGTTAATTTTATAGTCATTAAAATCAGCATAAATTAAGTTCAGTAAAATAAATACTAATATGATGTTTACTTAAAGCTGTACTTTACAAATATATTTTACAGCAGTTTCAGAACTGAGCTTCATAAGGGAACTTCAGGGGGTTGTGAGTTGAAGAAAAGCTAATAATAAATTAATTAAATAACAAAAAAGGTCAAAAAATTAAAACAAATAAATAATACTATTAAAATAAATAATATATTTTATTTAAAATACATTTTAAAATATAAATTTTTCTTCATGCTAAATATTTGTTTCTTTTAATTTTGCTGTAAACTGCAACCTGGCCATTTGTATTGATATTATTTACTTTATTCATTTATTTACTAATATTCACTGTCTTTAGCTTGTGTCCCTAATGTAACATTAATATACTAATAAATAAAACATACTTTAGGCTTTAGTTGCTGTTTCTTTCACTTTGTCCATAATTGTTAATTGTAATTGTCCATAATAAATTCATTGTAATTTATGCCCTTTTTCTATCTTGTCCACAGTAAACATTTCTCTGGAAAGATGGGAATTGAAGAAATGTGTAAGGGTGCACATTAACAAGAAGCACATTCTCCAACCTAGCTGCCATTTCCTGGGACACATAGTCTCCATCATCCAGATGGGCAGAGCTGGCTCCAGCATAGCAATGGCCATGTTAGCAAAACAAATGGAACCTGAAAAAGAAAATGAGGAGGGTAAGTGGATTCATTCTCTGAAGAATTCTGTCTTTCTGTCCATCTCTCCCCCTCCCTCAGCACCCATTCTTTTCCTTTCTCAGATATAATAAACAGCATCATCTTGCCCCTGTACTCAGGCCACTGTAATTGGAGAGGAGGGCAGGCAGAGACAAACACAGATGTGTTTCTTGACCACTTCACTCTCTCTCTCTCTTTCTCACATATACACACACTTGACACTTTCTTGTCCTTCTCTTACAGAAAGATGACCCTCTTTATGTGCCACACCCCCTAAATGCCACACATAATTGACTAGACCATTGGTTTCTTTCTTTGCATGTATCCAAAAGGTTTGCACTTTTATTTTTGATAAAACAGTAGGAATGAACAGTTTATTTGTGTTTACATGTCTGACCTGCTGCGATGAGGATGTATGGATCCTTCATGAGGGTAATTAGTGAAGTTCCTTTTTGGCTCTGGGAAAAAAATTAAACATAAGTCCATTAATATCAAGTTTAAAAAAAAATTTGCAAACAATTTACCCTGAACATCAATGTTAGAGTGGGAAGACAAGAGCAGTGAGGCCCTGGCCAATTCAAAACGTATCATATACAGGGGACATGGTCTTGTGTCACAGCAAACAAATCCTGAATACCATAGTTATCCATTTATTCCTATGGGGAAATTTAAAAGAAATGTTCAATTGATTTTTGCAGTATCTGAAGTGAATACCACAACTTTCTGGAATATTTTTCTTAATTAAAGCCAAATTTGACATGTTTACTTTATTTATCAGGATATAATAAGACATTTATTTATTTATTGATTTGGGATTTTATCTCATTACATTAACAATCCTGGCCTCATTCAGGTCAGGCGAGTTTTTCTAAAGGGATGTAAGTCAGGGTATATCATTCTATTTGAGGAATCTTGCCCTATAGTCACCACAGTGGTTCCCATGGAGATGGGCTCCTTGAGAGTCACACAAGACAATATATATAATGCCCCATATGCAGTCTGTTCCCTTTATGACACCTCTAAGCGATCAGTGAAAAGAAGATCACAAACAACTTTGTGAGTGACAAAATATACCAGTCTTAACTTTACATATTGATGTGGGAATTGTGGCATCTCTAGTGCAAATGCCCAGGCATCATTTCTTGAAGGGACTGAAAGATTTCAGAAATATTTTTTTTAACTTTAGGTATGACTTTTTTGCCAAAAGAAAGGTAAAGCATACTAGTTAACAAAGTATTCATTTAAGTAAGTGATTAAAAGATGATGCCTATACTTTTTATAATGTTAAAATAGTTTCTTCTATAACAGTATAATACCTAGAAACAATGAGTGAGCCATTTGTTGGTTGATTGGAAACATTGCTCTGTTTTTATTTAAGCATCCTAACAACAAGACTCAACCGATAACATGAATTTGGGGAGATATTTGTATGTTTGTTCAACCAGTGGCAGACAAGGAGACTGTTTAGGTAAGCTATTTGAAAACAATCATTCTTTAACATTTAACATTTCTTCAATCTAGTTCTTCAATCTAGTCATAACAGCGTTTTGCGAGAAATGCCTGCAATGACACTCTTTTTTTTTTTTTGGAGCAGTCATCAGGCAATGACTGACAATTACCCCCTCATTAAATCAGCACTTCTTTGCTCCCCTTCACTGCACATACTGCTCCTCTTCGGACATGTCATCCCACTCAAAACACCCTGTCACATTCAGCGGTACTGGCCTAACCAGGTCCATTAATTCTGCGAATGGTCTCATTGAAGATCTTGACCCCCAAACAATTAGCTGTCACTTGCTTCTATTCTTACCCATAATCATGTTGGATATTAACACTCAAGGGGGCTTCTGAATGAAGGATCTGTCTGAGTATAACTATGACCTGATGTCCAAACATTACTGATTTGATTGATTACTTGAGATAACAGGTCCATCACCTTCTGGCCTCAACTGTGGTGATGACAAAAGAAACTGACCTTTTAACCAATGTCACTCCGATCTGTTGAAAATATAATCTTTATGTCACATAATTGAACAAGTATGAGCTTTTCTTAGTCCGTGTATATTAAATCTTAGCTCACAGCTGGCAGAAAGTGCAGAAGGACATTTGTCCTCAATTTTTTTTGCAGCCTAAAATGTTATTACTCTTTCACATCACTAACTGACATTTTACAAAAATAAAGGTTCCAAAATAATTTTCTTGCTATTATGCCACAGAAGAACCATTTTTGGTTCACCAAAGAACCTTTTGTGAACAGTTCTTAAAATTACTATTTTTTTTCTTAGTGTGAAGAACATAATCTAAAGAACCTTTTTTTATTTTGTACAATAAAAGGTTCCATGGATGTTACAGTTTCTTCACTGAACCATAAATTCCAATAACAAACTTATATTCAAGAGCGCAGCAACATTTCCCACTAGATTTATTTTTAAGCTTATTTATTGCTGGAAAGTAGTGGGTTAAATGCTTCATTCCTCATAAAAGATGACAAAATCTCACAGATAACCCAAACACGAGTAGCTACATAAATACACACACTGTCTGTAGGGGCACTTGGGGTCTCTGTAGTAACTGATACCCATCAACCCCCATTGATCAAAGTCAGACATGCTTTAATTGGATCAGCCCCTCCTTACTGTGACGCAAACCAAAGCACTATTCCAAATACACTGTCCCTCTACACACAATGCTATCAACATGCACTACAATCTATGCATGCATACACTGTAATCCATATAAACCTATTTTCAATTCCAAATACATATTGAGATTTAAAAGTAACCAGTGTGAGACCCAAACTCCCCTTGCAAATCATTCTAGTCCTGCTACTGATAAGACTAGACCCAAAACACACAATAGCACCAAACACACATCATCCCTAAAGCTGCTTCTCCCCGTTTTTGCCCACAAGAGGAATACCAAGTAAAGATTCAATGTAATGTGGAGCTTCTACTAGTTACAGAAGGTACAATTACAAAATTACAAAAATGACTAAAGCAATTACAAATATGAGCCCAAATCATGTTTAATAGACTGTGCAAATCTTTTGCTAGGTCATAGTAAGCCACTTGCTCAGGATATTAGATCAAATAATTGACATTTTAAATCTCAAATATGAGTGGAGCTATAAAACACAAATATTTACACCAAAACACACATTCTTTGTCAAAATGCTCACTCAAAGCCTTTCAGCTGCAGAGCTTGACCTTTAGGTGAGCGTTTACCTAATGCTATACATCACAACTAACACCCCCCCCCCAAAAAAAGCATTCAGATCAGATCAGGAAAGAAGGTACTGTACTCACCTCTGGTTCAACCTTCGAAGGCTGAAGCACAAATAGCTGTAAAGCTGCTCGTGAAAATAAGAAAAAACACATCAGATGTGAAGCCAATCTTGTTCAGCATCAGAAATTCCGTTATAATGAGTTTCTGTCACCAGGATTCAATTCCACATTTGTATCACAATAACATGAAGCTTTGCTACTGAATCTGTCATTCCCATTGTTTTGATTGGAAAAATGCTGGCAAGCTTAAAGAACAGAGATGGATGAACTCACCTCCATCGAGCACCGCCAGCACTGCCAGGATAAGGAAAGGAGCCGTCTTACCGACAAACTCATACATGATACTGCCAAACGGAGGGCCAACTGCACAAAACACACACATATACAGTATACTGCATATTACTCACAGACTTAATGCAAGCACTGCACCTCAGAGTATCTTCATTTTGAAAACTCTTGACATTGACAAGATGCTTTGAATTAACACAGGCCACAAATCCAATACTAATTGCCCTGTAGAACGTTCACATAACCATAAAGTTACCAAACCACAATAAATTGTGTTGCAACAACAAACCCCTTTCAAGTCTCAAACTATCCAGATGAATATAGTTTTATAGGTTTTGATTGAATATTATTGTGCGCCATTTTTCTGCTGCTCTCCACTTGATTAACAAGTTCAGTATTTGTGCACTTTAATGACGACAGCAAAATGTAATCACTTATGACACACAAGATAGCTCTTTTCTGGTGGATAATCCTTTACTTTCCATTATGAATAAAATAATGGACTATCAAGGATTAAACATTCTGCAACAGTGGTTAAAACATGAGATCATTAACGGGAAGCACTAGGTTCAGGCCCCACTCAGGGCATTTCTTCTGACCACTGCTCTTGGGCTTTAAACAGGCCACTTAAAGTTACCTCCCAATCTTAAACTCCAAGGCACTTAATTAATAACCACCCAACTTAATGTTTCTCTCTTTGCTTGGTATGCATTTCAAGGGGTAAGATTAGAGTTAGGATTCAAGATCTCCAATATACCAGTGCAAACCAAGTTTTGCAGATCAAAATATTAAAAGAAGTCCTAAACATACAGTACACACCCAAAACTCCCATGGCTAGTCCTCCCAGGGCAATTCCTATAGCATTTCCTCTTTCCTCATCATCTGTGTAAACACTCGCCAGCATCCCCATACCTGCATAATGACACAGAATTTACAGAGGTTAAAGGTTTTTTTCTTGTCTGCTTATATTAGTATTTTGTGCAATTTAATAGATTTCTTGAGCTTTTTTAGCATCCATCAGTGTGACATCACAAAAAATATTTGTATGTGGTTTTTGGGGGTATACATTTAATTCTGCTCTTTCAAAAGATTGAAGCAAAAATGATTCCTCACAATATTAGACTTTTAAATTCTAGCAATAAACCGAAAAATAAACTCAATGAATATTTGTATGAAACAATGAAATAAGTAATCGTTTCAACTAGTTTCAAGAGCTAGTTTTGTAATCTAGATCCAAGGCTGTATACATCTTTGAATGGGAACAGGGTGCATTTTACACAAGCACCTGAATACCATTAACATTAACAGTGGCTTTATGCATACCGAGTTCTGAGAACATCAAAGTCAAATGTGTTTTAGCGCACTCAGGATTACAAAGAGTGCACTAAATAAGCATTACATTGCAGGTTTTGACAGCATCCTTTTGTATTCTAATGTAAGGTTGCACAAGATCTGTTACCCGCCACAGAAGAACAGGAAGAGCCGACACCTTGTAGAGATCTGGCCAAAAACAGCAACGTATAGCTCGATGAAAACGCAAACACTTCACACAGAGTAAAACGCAGACAGGAGAAAAAGAAAAAGTAGACATATTTATTATGGAAATGCACACAACAGATAGTTTGTAGCTAAATCTTACATTGTATAGTGCGTCTTCTCCACCCCTTTTCATAAAGACACATAGAAATTAGATTAATGTTTAAAAAAGGGTACTCACTTAGGGTTGACACAAACATGATGCAGAAACCAGCAAACATCGGGATCTGGTATCCTATTCTGCAATTATATATATATGGAACTTCTTGAACCTCTTGCACCAACATTTTCCATTTGACCACAAATATTGAACTTGCAATGCTGGCATCACTCAGAAGTAAAATCAAGATGTTATTATCAGTGTTGGGGAAAGTTACTTTTAAAAGTAATGCATTACAATATTGTGTTACTCCATAAAAAAGTATGTATGCACACACAAACATATCATGCAATCTCATGCTCCTTTTGAGAGAAATGCTAGTTGCTGTACTTTCAAAGATAAACGCGTGATTTGCCTTAACCCACCTGTTGGTTAGGGGCCCTATGAAGGGGTTAGTAATTAACTGTACTGTTGCTTTAGAGGCAAACAACAGACCCACTTTCACATTCTCATTCAGAAGCTGGTCATTTGCTTTGGGGCAGTCAGACTTATTTTGAGGGGGCATCACAGAAGTAGGGGCCGGGGTCATTGGGCTAGCCGTGCTCATCTGTAGGCTGAAGCCAGTTAGGCGTGTTGTGTTATCGTACAGAGACACAATGCTCTGAAAGGTGCCAGATGGGGACAGAGGAGACATGGAGTGATTTTGGACCGACTGAGCAGCCTCGTCGTCCACTGAGTACAGGTAGCTTGGAATAATAGGCACTACAGAGAGGAAAGAGTAGAGATCATAATAACCATGAGACAGAGATTGATATCATTCATTTGTTTATACATGGTCTTAAATTATATCCTACATTACTTGAGGTTTCGCAGTGAGCAAGCTTTGTTCTACTCTTAAAACATAGATATATTCAGAAAACCACGAATCAGTTTTAGAATCAATGTTTACTAATCATTTTCCAGAAAAACTGAAGTTCAAAGACTTATCAAGCTGTGTAACACCACATTTGACCTTTCAAGTGAACAATTGGGTTTGTTAGATGCGTTTGACATTATCATGCGTAAATAACCCACAGGGACACCGTGTGCGATAACGCTCAAAAGCCTCTTCATTCAACACTTGAGCCAAAGAACGACAGGTTCATTTTCCGCCTGGTTCCATCTGTATGTACACACAGGCCATATTCATCGTGTGTATTATTTCCAGCTTAATTGCCGTGTCCGTTTCTTGGCTCGCGAACGTGAGAACAAACACAGACAGTTTAACGCGCGCGGACGGAGCTCTGGCAGCGTTTGAGGACAAGATACTTTAATTCAGATCAACTGCAGCCACTGGAGTTTACTCGGGGAAACAGTCGTTTAGGATAGTTAAAGGTATTTTATTTACTAGGCATATTAATCAGATTTATCATTTTACTTTCAATGCACGTTTATCGAACAAATAAAGTTTTTGAAATAATTTAAATCAAACAATTAATTAAAAGTAGTACTGCAAAACTGTTCTAAAATCGATTATTGAAAAAATTAATAATTATAACGTTTATGCAAAAATGCACTTTTTCCAACGCTAATTTCGTTTATTTAAGAAGACCCGCCCTATTAATTAGGACGCCATATTTTAATTCTAACATTTGTATACACTCAGCAAACGAGTTTCGTTTGAGTTCACATCTTTATAATGCATACTTAATGCAAAATATATGAATATATGAAATGTTACGTTTTGTAAATATTACAGATATATTATGAAAGCATGATAATATAGGCTGTTATCGTTAAATGCATCATATGTTTATAAGCCGTGTTTGCATGAACAGTTTATCATTATGTGCTCGCTGCATCATATGTGCCCGCACATGTAACAGGTGTGAACAACAGTAGCACTTACCGACCACCGTCAATAGCATGTTGTCCAACAGCAAAGCAATGAAAACGATCAACAGAATCAGCCTCCGAGACTGTCTTTCTTCTCTTAGCCATGTTAATAAACTAAAATCTCTAAGGGCATCAAATAGTCCCATTTTAATAAAATCCAATTGCCAAAGAGCGAGTGAAAAAGATCCTGCAAAAAACAACAACAACAACAAAAAAAAAACGGTCAAAGAACATCAGTGGCATCAAAACATCATAAAATGTGTTTGAGAGAACCTTGAGGGGATGATTAGATATGAGAGAAATATGTCAAACATTAAAGTCAACTGACACTTTTATACTATCATAGGCTAAATATATGCACTGAAGCTCTCTGAAAATAATAAACTATAAACAATTGAGATTTTTCTCTTTCTTATGCTAAGTCTAAATATTTGCAGTGAATAATACACCCAGTATGGTTTTGATTCTTACCTTATAAGCACATTTGCATTGAGCTGTGCTGTCAGATCCTGGGTGAAAGGCACGCTGGATGCGGAGCGTTTTAGTTGCTTGACTGCTGTTTGACGTCACGCAGTTTCGCAGAGAATTCAGATGGGGTGTGCTGCTGTGCTGCTGTGTGCTGTGCTGCTGTGTGCTGTGCTGCTGTGTGCTGTGTGCTGTGTGCTGTGCTGCTGTGCTGCTGTGTGCTGTGCTGCTGTGTGCTGTGTGCTGTGTGCTGTGGTGCTGTGCTGCTGTGTGCTGTGCTGCTGTGTGCTGTGTGCTGTGCTGCTGTGTTCTGTGTGCTGTGCTTCTGTGCTGCTGTGTGCTGTGTGCTGTGTGCTGTGCTGCTGTGCTGCTGTGTGCTGTGTGCTGTGTGCTGTGCTGCTGTGTGCTGTTGTGCTGCTGTGTCCTGTGCTTCTGTGCTGCTGTGTGCTGTGTGCTGTTGTGCTGCTGTGTGCTGTGCTGTGACACCAGTGAACCGTCACACAAAAATGAGAAAGGCAGGAACGCCTTATTTACTGCTTGCTTTTATTTGTATGTATACATCTATTTAGCCACTACTTACTTCATTTAATATCAAGTTAAATGTAAGTTTAGGCTAATATTTTCATATAACTATGATGCAAGTCGTATGTGTGCTTTAAGATTGTGATGCTGTTTAGCCGACTTGACTAGTGTTAGGAAGTTATTTGCAGAAGGAAAGTTGCAGTCACTTGTTGAGTTTAACGGCAGCACCAGCAACACCAGCAGCTTGACATCAGTCTGATATCCAAGTGTTTCAGCGCGTTTTGCCAGATGGGTGAAATCAGCAGCCTTCTCTTCTTCAATATAGTTTTACAACAGCGCTATCTTGTGGCGCGAGAGGAAGTGAGGCGTTAGGCTACTATGAATGTGGTAGATGCTATGAATTTGGTAGATGCTTTTTTTAAAGTGTCTTAATGAAAATGTAAGCTATATTGTGTATTACCATGTGCTCAGCTAACAAAAAGGTTTTCTAAGAACGTTTTGCTAACGTTCCCATTAAGTGGAAAACGTTAGGCTATTTCTGAAAGCTTTCTGAACGTTCAACACGTCCATTTTTAAACGTTTATAAAAAATTGTAATGGTTATACGAACGTTAAATGAAAATTCCATTGTATAATTTTGTAAATATAACTTTTGAATGATCTTTGCATTTAAAAATGTTAGACGAACGTCAAACATTTCAGAAAAAAAAACGTTCCATGAAAGGTGTATAAATCATGAGTTTGTGCTGTTTTGAGGACATTATTAAATAACACGTACCTTTGAGCGAACGTTCCATTAACATTACTGGAGAAACGTTAGTTCATAACTTTGAGAGAACCCTGCCAAAATTATGAGAATGTTGCCTGTTAGTTAAGTGTGTTCCTTAGGAATTAAACCTTTGACTTTCTCTATCGCACCAGTTGAGAAAGAAAAGAAGAGACGTGGATAGAGATATTTTTGTAAACATACAAACTCATCAAATGGCACAAGTGATTCATTTATTCACTTGGTTTCAAAGTGAATGATCAGTGGATAATATTACGTTTCACAGCCAAGATATTACAGGTGCTCAATCATATATTTACATACTAGCTTTAGTATTACTGAATAAATTAATTTTACATGCACACTTACTTTCATAACATTAATATCACTAAGCGAAAAGTAATGCATTGATTAGAAAGTTGAATCAAACAACACGCTTGGCATTGAATGAAAGAATAAAAACAATATTGGTTATATTATCGGATATATTATGAAAACCCAGTTATACATACAGTACAAGCTTTTTGCATGAACATGAATAAATGCCAAGAATAAATTGATTTAATAAGTGACTTGCATTGCTAGTGCATTTCTGACAAGCTACATAAACAAAAATAAACAATGTCTCATGCATTTTCTTGCTTTTGGCTGAAATAGTTAACAGGAGTGTAAGCTTCATTTTGAGCCTCTTTCTCCTATACTTGTTCACTGCAGCAGGACTATGGTTCATTTCACTTCAACCCACTGTATATCAAACTGGCAGTGATACCCTATAGATATTAAAACACATTACCATCTTGCGCTGAGAATACCCATGCTTTCCTGTAGTAATTTCATGTGCCATTAGCAAAGCCACAAAAACCAACTGCTTCTTTCTGCTTTCAGTTACTGTCTAGGTCTTTGTGTATTCCTACCTTGCCCATGCTAACAGACTTCATGCACCGCCTGTAAAAGCTAACAATTTGTGATTGGCCGAGTTTGAAGGCCATACTCATAATGGCCATGCCTGTGATAATAAACAAAAAGGTAACCATGAAGTAATTTGGGTGTTCAGGCACAATGTCCCCAAAGCCAATGGTGGTCAAGGTGATGAAGGTAAAATAAAAGGCATCAAAATGGTCCATCTGCTTCTCCCAGCATCTCAGAATTTGACTGCAGACCACCATATACGCAAATACTACCAGCAAGATGACCAGCAGAGGGACTTTAAAGCGGTCCATCTCCTGTCCAATGCCAATGAATAACTTGGAGCTGGCTTTTGTGGGTGGCATACGGTCGAGGTCTGGGCACGAGCAAGATTTTGTCAGAGCGGTTTTGAGCTTGAAGTTCTCCTTAATAATCATGCGGTCAAAGATCTCTTTGTTACGTATCTGCAAGGAAGTGCGTCTGAGGGACGACTGGGTTTTTATCACCTGTTGAATGTTCCTTGTCTCGTGCATCACAACATCCAGGCTGAATATATAGGTGCCGTCGGTATCAGCACCTTGAACTTGTTTTGGAGATGATGCCTTTTCATGCCTGTGAATGCATGAGCAATGTAACTTCCGTTCTCTGAAGAACAGGCTGAGGCGAGAGTACGCTTTAGAAAGAAGAACAGCTAAGATATCTCCCACATCTGAGATGACTAGCAGCATGAGAGGAATGCCCACCATCGCATACAGGATACAACCCACCTTGCCTTCATAAGTCACTGGATACATTTGTCCATAACCTGTTATACAAGAAAAACAGAGCAGAACTGACAGTTAGAAATACTATTTCTTACAGAATTTCCACTTTTTTTCACCTATTAGACCTGGGGTGTCCAATCCTGCTCCTGGCGATCGACTGTCCTGCAAAGTTCAGCACCAACTCTAATGAAACACCTTTAACTTTAGCCTTTAACTTTCAAGTGGTCCTGAAGACCTTAATTAGTTGCTTTAGGTGTGTTTGATTAGGGTTGGAGCTGAACTTTGCAGGACAGTCGATCGCCAGGAGCAGGATTGGGCACCCCTGTATTAGACCAATGGGTCTCAGCACTGCCATCTGCTGGATGTCGTTATCAGTGCATCAGTAATGCAATGTATAATAATAATGCATAATAATAATTTATTACTTTATATAATGTGATAGCCTGAAACTGTCCTCATAATATGAAGTCATACATTTATTTGAGATTTCATGGTCACATGGTTGCTATATTTTATTTGATCAAGTACTTTCTCCCCAAAGTTCACCTGTTTTGCTGTCCCATTTTGTCCAAGCATCAAAGCCAAATATGTAAAAATTTGAAAGCAATCGAAAACATTAGGTTGTTTAACATCTGTAATTGCTTTGTCAGACAACAAATAGGTCTCATTGTTGCCACTGTTTGGGTAGGTGATAATATCTATTTTTTTCATCAGAGCAAGTGTCAGAGAGATTGGTGTAAAAAAGAATACGATACAGAAGGAAAGTAAGAGAAAGAGAGATGAACTCATCTGAACTCATCAGCCTCAGTTGCCTCAAAAACCAATACTCATTAAAGTTAACTGCTGAGATAATCAAAGATATACGCCCTTCCTAGATAACATAATGGACATCCACAGCAACAGACTGCTGCGCTTGGCACTTTTGCATAATGCTTTTCTGCAAGAAGTCCTGAAAGACGAAAGTTTACATTCAATTAATATCTGAGCTGTGGTTAGCTGTGACTTACAATCAGAGTGGAGAGAGATTTTTTCCCCATCCTCCACAGCTGTGAATGTAAAAGAATACATTTATGTCACAGAATACAGACAAAAGATGTGCTTCTTCCATATGATTCTGTATAGTAAATCATAATTTGATTACAATGCCTCTCTGAAGAGAGGCCCATTAAAGGTTTACTGGAAATGGTTTTGCTGGTGTGGGCTAGTGTGTAAATAAGTTAGTGCATAATTCCGGACTCTGCCCCTCTGTATTGGCACACTGTCTGTATCTTGCTGGCAATTGCTTGAAAAGCACGATTATCTTTGTCTGAAACTTGCATTTTCCATCCATGGTCACAATATTTTTTGCTACAGCCTAGTCAGGCAGTGGGCAGGTCACCCGAGTTTAAATCCTTTCTTGAATTTCCTATGCCTCCCTGTTGTTTCCAGTTTCATACACTGTCCTATCTAAACATCTCAAACTGAATATGTTTTGAGAAGTCTCACAGGTTTGAACAAACGTTTTACATGTTTAGTTTTTGAAGTTTTCTACATAAATTATTCTATTTTCAAATGTCTGCTCTGGGAGTAGGCCTACTAAAAAAAAAAAAATTTGGTGAGTGGATACGAAATGCAAAAAGGGCAGATTGCTTTACGGCAGAAACAAATGCACATGTAAAGCTATACACCGTAATAATGACAGTGAATTCCACTCACTTAACAGTATTGGGCACCAAAGTCGCAAAAAATACACAAAACTACATTGATATTGACAATTTAAAACGTAATATTAATATTTGTGTTTACTTACAGCTGTGTCAGTTAAAAAAACTTTGCAGGATTGCAGGCTCTTGATAATATATTTCAATATATGCTTGTTTGGCAAGTGCATAATGGTAGAGGACCATAACCATATCATCTACATAATTTATCTCTCAGCTTAAACCTAGTTTTTGCCCATTGTATGAATAATGCAACACAAACAAAATCTAGAAGTCTTTTTTCAGTGTCTTACACCTTAGGAGGGTCATTCAGTTAATACTTACTGATATTAATGGATAGCCGGAAACACATGATTTAATGAAAAAAGTCCAAAGTAATCCTTAACATGCTGATGGCGACACCTGTTTTCTGTCTTATAATGGTTAGGCTGGTAACTGTGGGCAACAGTGCAATTGTGTGTGTGCACTGCAAGAGATACAGCCAAAGGTCAGAGCTTCTCAAGCAAATAACAAACTCAATGGTGCACAGAACGCAACAACACTTTGAGACAGACAGACTTAAAATATCTTGGTTCAGGTTAAAACACAAGAAAACAGAAATCTTTACAAACTTTGAAGTGCCAGAAAAACAAGACTACTCACCTACAGTAGTGAACAATGTACAGCAGAAGAAAAGCGAACCGTAGAAGCTCCAGTTCTGATACTCCCTTTCATTACGGAATTTGGTCAACATATTTTCTATTTTACTGAATAACGCTTCCTGTGTTGAGGCATCTAATTAATAAAATGAAACGGGGAACAATGCTAATTAAAACGTAAGCCTAACATAAATAGCCTACGTTCTTTAAAAAATACATAAATATTTACATTACAAGTGTACATTAGAGTATCACATCAAATAAATCATAGAATCATTTAAACGCAGCGAAACAACACAAAGCCTATAGGTTATAATAAATCATACATAAGCTCGAGGTAAGACCTGTGTGATTCTGCACCGTCTCCACCACTTTACGCGCCACCACACTGATGTTCTCCGGCTCACTGAATGGTTTCTTCTCAATGTGTTGAAAGATCTGCGCGCCTAAAACCGCATATAAGATGAGTGATAAAATGAGGAAAACATGAGGAAACAAACGCCAAAACAGTCTCGCGCATCTTCTTTTTGAGTCTGACTTTCGTCCCTCTTCGACCTCCACGGACATCTCTCAGAAGCGATAATGTCTGAGGAGATGAGACTGTCTTCTCATGGAGCCGGAGGAACACCACCCTGCTAAACCACAGACCTAAACTGTCTGTTTAACTTAATGTTTAATATCTTAAACAATTACCTCACTGGAGTCACAGCTGTACGCCCACAAAATACCTCGTTAAACTATTGTAGCGTTTCAACACACAACTGATTAAGAAATAGCCTTACAGTTCTACGAAGAGACAACAAGCAGTGTATCTCAGCTGGGAAGTCCGTTGAGAACGCATTGAGAGCGACAGGTGCAGATGTGTCCAATTTGAGCCTGAATGCTGCCCTTGAATCCTGACTGGACATTTGTCGTTCCCAAAAAAGCGTGCCTTTTTTTGTCCACATGAACATATGCGCAAACATTGTTTTTTTGTGTTAACAGTTGTGAAGCTAAATCTATAGTTAGGCGAAAGTGTTGAATATGACAGTAGGCTACTTGTGATGTTGACGTTATAGAGAGAGGCGAACGTTTTCTATGGTTACTTAAGAGGCTAATATCTGTTCGTTTGCGTGTATTAAATATAAATAGCTGTACAAAGTTTTATTCTATCTTTTGTGGTTAAAAGTTCTTATGTGAAGGAAAAGCAGCCAACAAGTAGCCTACTCAACACCTCTGGGAACTCCTTTAAGATACTTTGAAGAATCGAAAATATAAAACATATTCAGTGTTATTTAACAAGTTTGGTTGACTAGGCATAATTCCAGATTTGTGCTGCTATAACTGTCTTCAGTATTTACATAGTGTTGAAAATAATAAAAATAAAGAAAACCCACTGAAGGACAAGGTGTATCCAAACTTTTGACTGGGACAGACGGACAGACAAACAGAAAGACAGACTGATTAGATTTTTTAAAGGCACAGCTATATCCAGAAATATAAAAATTGTATTTAACTTGAATATTAAAATATTACAATGCTCATCACACATCAAAATGATTTTCTTAGCTGAGTGTTGCTGGTCATTGATTTCAGTGCCTGTGAATTTTATGTGTGGCCTTTTACTAGTATCTTCACATCTTTGAATTATATCTGACCATACTGCCATGCACTTATCTAATACATCTGACTCTTGTGCATCTTCAGTGTTTCGACCAGCAGGGTTATACAAAAACTGCAATGGATGTTAAAGATGCACTTGATGGGTCACTTACAGCTTATTAACTTAAGTGATACGCTTGAGGGGAAATGACCTAAAGTCTGACTGAAATCATTCAACTTGCTATAGCTGGACTATACACACATATCATGACTATCTATGTCAGCACACTTCTGCTCTCACTTTCACTTCACATCAAACTGAATCTTAAAACAGAAGCCGTGTGACTGCACTTCACAACCCATATAAAGAAAACCATTCTTTGTATATACCTGGCTTTGGAATGCTGTCAGAAGCTTTGACAACTCTGTCTGGTTAATGTTCTAAATGACTAAATATTTATGCAGAAAGCCATAGTGTTTGCCACCCACAGAGTCCAGATCAGCTACTGGGCAGATGCAGCTTCTTCATGGTCATTGTGGAAAATTATGTCATTTTGTTGGTCTGTAAGCAATCCCATATAAACAGTGACATTCCTCAGTTTGAGACTTGTGTTTGAGTGTGGTCCATCACGGGTGAACACACAGGGACGTTCTACACATCCTCTAGCCCTTGCGTGTTTGTTTATTTAATATCCTTGCTTAACTTCATTGCAAAAATCTGATTAATCCTCATGAGTCTGAGTTTGTATATCATTGGGACATGTGGCATTGTTTTTAGTTGGGCAATAAATGAAAAAATAAAGCCTATGTTTAGCCAAACTGCCATTTCTTTTATTTGAACATCACAGCAATCTACATTTACTGTTGGGATGAAAGATATGCTATTTTCACCAGCTGGCTGAATAGATTAGATTGTTTAGATATCACTCAAAATAATATGTTTATGAAACAAATCATATGCTAATGATTTTTCAAATACTGTTTTGAATTAGTTTGCATTTGGATGACAAGTAAACATGAAGGTATGGAAGCCCAATTCTACCACATAAGAAACATAATTTGATAAAATGTTATAAAACGATTATAATTATGATTTCATCAAATGACATTTCTTTCTTATGTGGTAGAATTGGGCTTCCATACCTTCATGTATACTTACATTAAAGTCAAAATTATGTGATAAAAAGCCATAAAACACAAGATGTAATTATGAGATAAAACGTTAATAATTAACTAATGAAATAAAAATTTAATTACGGATAAGTCACAAAAAAAGTTTAACAAAAATGGGAACACAAAAGGACGAGGCAGGAAGACGGTCCACACAATAGGGCAGGGCACACGACAGAACAGGCTGGTCGGGGATGAGGGTAGCTCCAGACTCTGTGGCAAAAGGGGACTAGATAGCAGCTCAAGGAACCAGACTTGGCCCTGGGGGATGGTAACTCTTGAAGCACCAAAATGTCTGTCAGGTCAGAAGAATCAGTAACCAGGGAGGACTCGGGAAGCAGGGCAGGAACCAACATGACAGATGCACAAAGACAAGAGAACAGGAGAAACAAGAGATAGACACAGATCAAAAGTAAAAACTTTTGAGACTATGACTAGGGAGATATAACATTAAAACTGAAAAAGAAAAACAAAAAAAAAAAACACTAGAAATAATTAACTGGAACTTATGAAAACAAAAGGATAACAATAGGAAAAAGCTAGGAATAAATGACTAGAACTACAAACAAAATAAAATGACAAGACAGCAACCTTCCCGAAACTAGAAAGAAAATAAAAAAAGGACAAAATCTAAAGGTTCAAGAACTAAAATAAACAACTAAACCACAAAGACTGGAACTATAGACTAGACTAAACACAGGAAATAAAAACTAGAATTAACAAGAGGGAAACTAGACTGGATGCACTATACTGAATAGCAAGCTCTAACAAGACTAAAGACACACGCAAGGTGACTGCACACCAGACACAAACAAAATGAACCAACAAAGACCAGAGGGACATGAGCACAACATAAAGGGAGCAGAGCACACGAGACTCAGGTGAACACAATTGGACAAACAAGGACTAAACAAGGGGGTGTGGTGATTGAAAACGAGGCAAGACAAGAGGAGCACATGGCCAACACAAACAAAGACACAGCCATGTGCTCAGGCCCAAAATAAACAAAGACAGGACAGACAAGACTGTCAGGGCAGGATCCTGACACAGGGCAAATTAGCGTAGAGTCACAAACAAACAAACAAAGCCATTGATAATCAGGTGAATAGAATCTGCTAACACAGGCACAAAATAGGGTTAAGTCATGCCTCTTTGGGGCATTAAATAATGGCACAAATAATACCAATAAATTTACTACCGCAAACCTTAGCAAATCACCATGCATGATTCATTTAAATCTCTCCCATCAGTTTTGCACCTCAAAGGGAAACTCCCAACAAAAGCATATGCGACAAGGTCAGTTGCAAAAATAACTGTCCACACCTTTAGTAAATCCCAATGTTAGTTTTCTATTGCCAAAAGAGGTTTGTGCTGGTGCAAGCTGTTAGTAAATCTGGCAGCAAAACAACAAGGTGACAAACATGATAAAAATATTAATATAAAGAATCATTAAATATGTCTATGGCTTACTTCATGAATACTTCAAAAACACTATACTTGCTATTGTGGAATAGTTAACATCCACTCAATATACTCTCAGGATGAGTGATGCTATGACTAGATCTAAACCATCTAAATCTAAAAAGTCATTGTCAGGCAGTAAGAGCTGATGAAGAACAACAGTCATCTAATTGATTCTTGGAATACAGTAACGGGAAAAAATACAGACAATACAGAATATTACATTTTTTATTCAATATCTGCCCCACTCCTTGTCTCATATTAAGAGATTGTTTAGCACAGGTTTACATTCGACAAAGTAATTTGACAATGCTGGATTTATGACTGACAATGAAAAGGAAACAAAACAACAAAAAACAACAACATGCATTTAGTCATAAGCCAACACTCTGTTCACTTCTCATGTCAATCAGTTGGCAGTCAGCTTAACAATCTGGATTTCCCAATTAAATAAACAAACGCTTTATTATTTAGAACTTCAAATCTTCTATATCCCAACACTGGTTTTTATGACGTATCCATGGTCTCCCCCAAAAAATAAACAAATATAATTATGTGGCATATAGCAGCCATCCATATCCACACTAAATGTTACATTTTGGCTGCATATTGGTACATGTCACACATTCACAGGTCTGATTCCACTGTCAGTTTCATTTGAAAGACAAACCATTAAACCATCATCATCAGTCAGGCGGTTACTTGGGGGAATAATAAAACGGTGTTTTTGCCTTCCGCGTTAATTAGCGTGCAGGTCACTGAAGTGCAGTGTGTTGGAGAAGTGTGTGGCTGGGCATCATTTTAAAGTGCTTCTGATTATACTTTCAGTTCTAAACTGTTGTACATTCACACTCCAGAGATTCATTCAGTCGTTTTACAGGCCTATCATTCGGTCTACCTGTCACAAATAACACCAGTTTTTATTTGGTTCTTGCTCCAGAACATTTACAACACTTCCGACTATTTAGCAAGAGACTTGATGATTCCCTTCGGCTAGCAGAAGCACATTTTGAGCAGACACACTTCACATTAAAGAAGAAGCCCTCGAATACCTTCTTTTACCAAACTTTTATAGTTGAAAGGTACACATATTAGGGTAATTTACTTTGACAGATGAACATGTTGTTGCACAGTATACAACAATATTACATGTTATTTAATGTACAGATTACCCCATCTACACACACTTACATCATTAGAGTAATATTGTAAAAATTCAGTCTGTATAAATAAATCTTTTCTGACTTTCCTTTATATTAGGATGGTTTCCAAAGCCTAGCTTTGATTCTTTATGAAAACTATTTTGCAGTAAGAGACTGAGCTAACCTCGTGATTAAAACTTTGGTGCATTAAATCAGTTAACGAAACACACACTGAGACCAGTCACACAAGATGCGTTCTGGCACACATCTGCACCACTTTTAGTTGTTTTGCTATGTAAACATACCCTACACGGACATCTCTGAATACAATCGCTGCGTTTTGCATGTTAAAAACGGTTAAACTATTAAAACATTTCGTTTCATTCCACTACGGATACCTTTTTTTGAAAGCAAAAACATGTCCTGTATGAACAGCCCTTCAGTCGTGACAAAGTTTGAGCAGTGTTTTGTCAAATGAACACTATATCCTGATGGAAAAACGTCAAAATTAGTCCCTCCTATATTTCTTCTGTATTCTGTTTGCTAGACCAATGGACGATACTGAAAAGAAAAAGTAAATCTTCAGTAATAAATAACTGAACACAATCATCCAATTTTAAACACTAGGAAGTGTGATTCGAAGGATTGTTGTAATGTGAAAGGCAGAACTGACCTCCCACATTCAAAGCTTCTATAAAAACATACTGCCTCCCTTAATGATCACAGGCCAAACGAAACATTTAGACATTCAGACAGACAACATTGCGGGTTAACACATTATATAAATGTTTAAAGCATCTACAAGGTAAATGTACTGATGTGTGTGTGTGTATATATTACATGTGTATGTACTGTATGTTGAAATATATATATCTGTGTATGGAAGAAAGGCACTAGAAAACACTGAAGCTGTACGGGTCCCAGCTTTCAGGAAGGTACAAATCTAAAAAAGATATTCTATTTGGACGACACTTTTTTGGGAAAATAAACCTGCGAAATATTTAGAAAAAGTCTTACTCCAGAATGAATACAATTACTACAAAAAGCTGCTTTTTAAAAAGAAAATCTGTTTCTATAAGGGTTCCAGTTTATTCAATACAGTTTTGGCAGGTAAATTAACTTTAATGACATATTCCGCCAGACCAAGTCCATCGAGAAGACAGCAAAAAGGCTTAGGTCTCTATCAGACCAAGGCCTGGCCATTTTTAACCATTATAAAGAGCAGCAAATCAAATCCAGTTGTTAGACGCTCTGCTATGTACATATACATACCTGCTAGGGACATTGAAATGCTTCAAATACTACAAAATGATCTGTGTATAAGCGTCACAGTGCTCAACCAGTTTTGCAGGGCTTGACGGGAAGAGTAGTTTCTCTTTTAGAGTCTCACAGAGCTCCAGCCAATCAGGAGCCATGGGTCATGACTCACGCGAGTCCAGCTTACTGTACTTAACCCGGGTGCACGTCATTGTTCGCAACAAGAATGGCAGCTGGTAGTTTCGAGGCACAATGCCACGTACATTACTCTCAAAGTATTGGAATGGACCGAACCACCACACACGAGAGAACAGGTTACCAGTGGAAATTTCCTTTAGAGCCTATAGAACAGCAGAAGAGATTAAGTTAGGAGAATTAATAGACAAAAAATGTAATCCCACAGTTTTCCAGAAAGAGCTCAAATGCAGATGTTACTGGGTAAAGACAGTTATCCATCAACTGTAGCAAAAAATTTTTTAGCTGCACATCTTCAGAAACCAACTACTGGCTTGAAGAATACAATATAATCAAAAGGTCATCAATGTATACTATAGTAAGTATTTATTTTTTTCATAATATCTTATTGATAAAGGTCCATTTTATATATTACACTGTTCTTGATTTTTAAATATTATTTAATTACTTGCAATTTTTTGTGCCAAGTTATATTGTATATTCTTTTTCTTGTCACTACTTGATTTATGTATAAATCTTTGTATAATGCGTATATGTGACCCTGTACCACAAAACCAGTCATAAGGGTAAATTTTTCGAAATTGAGATTTATACATTCTCTGAAAGCTGAATAAATAAGCTTTCCATTGATGTAGGATAGGACAATATTTGGCCGAGATACAACTTGAAAATCTGGAATCTGAGGGTGCAAAAAAAAATCTAAATATTGAGAAAATCGCCTTTAAAGTGGTCCAAATGAAGTCCTTAGCAATGCATATTACTAATCAAAAATTAAGTTTTGATATTTTTACAGTAGGAAATACACAAAATATCTTCATGGAACATGACCTTTACTTAATATCCTAATGATTTTTGGCATAAAATAAAAATCAATAATTTTGACCCATACAATGTATTTTTGGCTATTGCTACAAATATACCCCAGCGACTTAAGACTGGTTTTGTGGTCCAGGGTCTCACATGTATTATTATTATTGTATTGTAAATATTGTAATTTTATACAGACATAATATATGTATATATTATATACAGACATAATCATGGCAATAAAGAATTTGAAACTGAAAAACTGAATCGGATTGTTTGAAGAAGTATAGTGTAATTTATATCATAAATAAATAAATAAATCTCTTAGAAAATTGTTAATTTATAACTGATTTAATTTAGTACATAAATAAAAATTGAATTTAGACTGCAATGAATATACCTCTGATACCTGAATATAGCTCATATTTGAGACACAGTTACAGCATGATTTTTTAAAATAAATCTTGTATGAATGATTAAATAAGCACAAGATGCTTAAATTCAGTAAATAAGCAAAGATTTTCTAG
>NW_015505233.1:5507278-5509131 GCF_001515645.1 Sinocyclocheilus grahami | reverse complement strand
ATAAAAATTGAATTTAGACTGCAATGAATATACCTCTGATACCTGAATATAGCTCATATTTGAGACACAGTTACAGCATGATTTTTTAAAATAAATCTTGTATGAATGATTAAATAAGCACAACACAATTAAATTCAGTAAATAAGCAAAGATTTTCTAGTTTTAAACTACAAATGTACCTGCTGATTGGCCATTGTATGGTACCACCAGAAGAGGCGTGTCGTCATGAAGTAGGCCACCACCACGTCTATGGTGTAGTGATCATGAGCCAACAGGATGCAGAAGATACCGACAGCACTCAGGCACCAGCAGATCCAGTGATACCACCAGAACCTACGTGGAGAATCTGTAAAAAATTCAATAAAAATTATGTATAATAGTTTCCCAGTGCAGGCAGACATACCAAACTCACAGATGTTATCATTGGTTTTAAGTATGTTTGTGTATTGTATAATATATTTTTAATGTATGTGTTACTGCCCATCATGTCCACTAGATGGTGATATCAAACAATCACAACAACATGTAGAGGCTAAAAATAAAATTTTTCCAAGCATATTTGGACATGATTGTTAATAAATAGGAGTACTCACACTCTTTAATAAAGAGGTATGTTAGTGTCAGCATCACTGTGTGTCCACTGTACAAGTAATCTCCACACAAAGAGTGTGAGCCAGTGATTGACAGGCCACCACCTGCCATCATTTTCATTACTCGCCGTGACTGTGCCTCCCAGTCACCGAAGAGCTGGAAGACGCACACAAGCACACACATATAATCATTTACAAGCACAAAAACATTTAAAGATAGACAGACAACCAGCATGTTGTTTTAATTTCTTCATTGCATTATTTTTATTACGTTATACTCTCTATCACAAACTTTGATTCAAAGTAATAGTTTAATCAAAAATAAATATTCTGCCTTCATTGTCTTTTCTAGAGTATGGTTAATGCAAATTTTCTTACGCTATGAAACCAGAAACCACAGTGATCAAAAAAACCATACTCTATTTACAAAACATAAAAGTGGTGCACATTACTTATATGCTTCACCAAGTGTTGCAAGCTTTGTGTGAAGAGAAGACCAGAATTATAGGTCATTAGCCACAGATAATTTCTGCTGCAGCTCTTAAACATCAGTTGTGCATGTGCATATTCAGAAGCATGAATGATATCTGAAACTGTGGCAGAGTGCAAGATTTTTTGATGTTTTCGTCTACCACCAAATGTCATTTGAGCACTTGACCCGATTTACACCTGTATTTAGCACTATTTGCTTCAGATAGTATGCCTATTTTAGACCAACATTAACTTGCATAAAAGTCTAGTTTCAGTGACAAGCTACAAGTATTCTCATCCTTCAAAAGTTACCTTTGGGGAGCACTTGAAGTGCATGCCTGGCACAGGTAATGTCGTAGCGTACATGGTCACGCATCTGTACAAATACAGAGTTCCCACAATAAAAAAGAACCGACGACCGATTATGGACCTGCAAACGGAGAGAAATCAGTCAAAAAATAGCCAGATCATAGAATAGGTCATAGTTTATGGATCGCAATGCTGAATAATGCATTCTGGACTGTTTATGAGTCACGACAGGAGATTATTTACATTTACATTTAGTCATTTAGCAGACGCTTTTATCCAAAGTGACTTACAAATGAGGACAATAAAAGCAGACAAAACTAACAAAAGAGCAACAATATATAAGTGCAAATGGCAAGTCTCGGTTAGCCTAACGCAGTACACGTAGCAAGGTGTGTATGTATGTATATATATATATATTATACACACACACACACACACACACACACACACACACACAAAGAAAAACAAGTAGATAGAATAGAA
>NW_015505233.1:5491557-5506839 GCF_001515645.1 Sinocyclocheilus grahami | reverse complement strand
AGAACAAGCGCTTGAACAAGGAGTTGTGTTGCATGTTCTGAAAGAAAGGGCCTGATCTTCCTAATATTGTATAAAGCAAATCTGCAGGACCGGGTAGTTTTAGCAATGTGGTCTGAGAAATTCAGCTGATCAATCAATCACAACTCCAAGGTTTCTGGCTGTTTTTGAAGGTGTTATGGTTGATGAACCTAACTGGATGGTGAAATTTTGATGAAGTGATGGGTTTGTTGAAACCACAAGCAATTCTGTCTTAGCCAGGTTGAGTTGAAGGTGATGGTCCGTCATCCAACAAGAAATGTCTGTTAGACATGCTGAGATGCGAGCAGCTATCGTCGGATCATCAGGATGGAATGAGAGGTAGAGTTGAGTGTCATCAGCACAGCAGTGATATGAAAAGCCATGTTTCTGAATGATAGAACCTAGTGATGCCATGTAGATAGAGAAGAGAAGTGGTCCAAGAACTGAACCCTGAGGCACCCCAGTAGCTAGATGTTGTGACTTGGACACCTCACCTCTCCAAAATACCTTGAAGGACCTATCTGAGAGGTAAGACTCAAACCACTGGCGTGCGGTTCCTGAGATGCCATTTTCCAATAGGGTTGACAGGAGAATCTGGTGGTTCACTGTATCAAAAGCAGCAGACAGATCCAGCAAAATAAGTATAGAAGATTTGGAGGCCGCTCTTTCCAGTCTTAGGGCTTCAACAACTGAAAGCAAGGCAGTCTCGGTCGAATGTCCACTTCTGAAGCCAGATTGGTTGCTGTCCAGGAGGTTGTTCTGTGTGAGAAAGGCTGAGACTTGGTTGAACAACTCATTCAAATGTTTTTGCAATGAAAGGTAGAAGGGAAACCGGTCAGTAAGTTTTTTTTTGGTCTATTAAATTGTGATTCAGCTGTTTATGTCATGAAATAAATTGAACAAGCTGGGATGTGCTTTAGTTGGTGAATAATGCAGTGATTCTCAACCTGGGGGCCAGTGCCCACTAGAGGGCCTTAACAAACTGCCCAGGAGGAACTCAAGATGACTTAAAGTGCCCCTATTATGGGCAATGAAAGGTTCATATTTTGGTTTTGGCAGTCCCCAACAACAGGTTGACATGCATGCAAGGTCAAAAAACACTTTCATTGTCTTATAATATGCATACATTTTTACCTTACTTGCTCAACGACTCCCAAACGTTTAGCTCAACGATTAATTTTTCCAACCCCCTCCTTTGCATGACGCTAATCTGTGGTGATTAGTCTGATTGGACTCATTTTAATTTCATTGTGCCTGCAATGCCTGATAAAGCAGCGCTTTTGATGATTTGTGAACAGCGTTACCGGTGAAACAGCTATTTTACCGCTCCAAAAGCGGCACCAAGTGGCAAAGAATGAATTTGCATTTTCATTCAGACTAATGCAAAAAGACCAACAAGTGGGTGGGCAATATGCTAATGTTTCATGAGTGAAAAATTTAAGGGGGTCTGAATATTTTCCGTACCCACTGTATGCATGTATGTATGTATGTATATATATATATCTATCTAGACAGACAGACATAGTAGTAGTACTAATTTTTTATAGAATATTTTTTCAAAAATATTTTTTATTATATATATATATATATATCTTATAAAAAAATTTTGGGTAGAAATTGTAATATTTCAATATTCTTATCTTTATTTAATATCCATTAAATAACAATGACTGGAAAAGTAAAGATCTACAATAATTTTAATTGTTGATTAAAGGAATAGTTCACCCCAAAATTTTGTCATCATTTACTTACCCTCATGTCGTTCCAAAACTGTACAAGGTTCTTTCTTATGTTGAACACAAAATTTTCAAGAACCAAACAGTTGATGGTCCCCACTGACTTTCATAATAGGGAAAGAAATACTATGGAAGTCAATGGGGACCTTCAACTGTTTGATTACCAGCATTCTTCAAAATATCTTCTTTTATGCTCAACATGAGAAAGAAACTCATACAGGTTTGGAACGACATGAGGGTGTGTAAATGACAATTATTGTACAGAAACTAGGAGAGTTCATAGATTAAAACCACTTGAAAAATGATTAAGGAACTGACCTGTGTTTAAGCAGAAGCCACTGTGTAAACCACAGTCCCACAAGCAGCATGCCGTTGATCTCACAGATGGAAAACGCCCACTCCACACGATCAAACAGATCAAAGAATTTATCTGGCAGGGGCGGAGACTCTTCCTTGGGTGGGACACGTTCATGCACCACTGAGATCACAACTGTTGTGGTGAGGAAGCAGAACAGAGCGTAAAGGAAGGCCACACCTGTTTTGAACCACTCCGTGGGATACGGCGTGCGCTCCTGCTCAGGCAGTGATGGAATCAAGATGCGAACCGGTTTCGAGTGCAAGCCATTCTTTGGAATGCCGTTGTGGATCTTGCCATTGCTCACACTGCCATTGGCAAGATCGATGCCAGCGTGACCGTTGGCATGGTGGCTGTTTTCGTGGTTGTTGTTCTTGTGTGCCTTCATGTGGTTGGTGAAGCGCAAAGTCTCTATGCGTTCCAAAAGCTGTCGACCACTGTCCCCTGTGACCAGGGACAAAGGCGAGGCCTTAAAGTCTTCCTCAGACAGTCTCAAGAGGGCAGGGCCATCCACGTTCCGCAATGCATCGGTGTACTCCTGCAAGCCTTCGTCGGTCAGCCAATCAGAGACGTCACTGGCTGTCCACAGCCTCACCTCCTTCATATCTGGGTAAGAGTGAGTCAGAGGGCCGTTTCAAGGGGTTTCACTCAGCAGTTTGGTGACCCAACAGCAGTCATAGTGTCTCTGGGACATTGGAGGAGAGTGGCTGAGAGGTCCAATTTTTCACCCCTCCTCCTGTCCTCGCTGTTGTTAAATTGAGTAATGGCTGATCTGACTCTGAAAATCAGACTATTTTTTTTAGTCTGAATCCCTTAGAGTCAGTGTGCACCAATGTATGGCCCTGAAAAACAAAAGCACAAAAGTTAGCTAACAGATCTGTTATTACAGATTGCTATTACAGAAAAAAGTAAGTAATTATTTGCTCTAGCAGTCCTAGAAAACAACACATTTTTGCTGACAGTTACACAGACGTATGTGTCACGAGCATACATCCTGTTTGACAGTGTGGCCCAACGACAGTAACGGTGAGCACAACATGCACTTTGTGTGAGTGTGTCAGAGGAATAGGTAATATTCATTCTGTTTGTTAAGAGTGTTTTATAACCATAGCAACTGTAGCTCAGCAGTCATAAAAATATCCAAACCACACTTGTCTGAATCACCATCTTAATCTAGTCTTTCTTCTGAACTTTTTCAGCAGAAAAACAGCATATTTGCTTCTCCAGAAGTCAGTACTACTGCAAGTCAGTGTGAATATAACTTAGTTATAATGAATATAACATTAATTTAAAATGAAATGGAAAAAAAATAATGCAATCTTCTTCTCTTACACTATTAAAATACTTATATACACAGTTCAAAAGTTTGAACAATGTCAATAAGATTATTTTGAAAGAAGTCGCTTCAGTTAGGCTTCAGTTATTTGATACACTAAGAAATGTAAGTGTAAATTGTTCTTAATTTAAAATAATTTCTATTTCCATATAATTTAAAATCTACTGAATTTTCAGCAGTCACTACTCCAGTCTTCAGTGTCACGTGATCCTTTAGAAATCATTCTAATATGCTGATTTGGTGCTCAAGAAACATTTTATTATTTTTTTTAACTTTTTTTTTTCATGAACTTCAACACAATAACAATCAAACAACACTCCTTCATGGGTACATACATAAATATTTTCCTCAAAGTATAACATAAAAAGTAAAAGAAATTTCAGTCTGGTCAACTGGTTATGATACAAGCAAATATTTGTAAGCATGTATACGTGAATATTTGTGGTCATACATTCATAAACATAATACTCATTTCCTTAGGCTTACTATCAAGCAGCCATTGATCCTAATTACATACATATTTCACTTTGGCATTTATCTATCTTCTCTCTGTTTTGATATAGAGATTGTCCATTTTCCCCAGTGTTTCTTAAAAGTCTCTTCTTGCAGTCTCAACCTGAATGGCAGTCTTTCCATCTTGTAAATTTCTGTAACTACTTGTTCCCACTGAGTTCTTGTTGGGGGAGGCTGCTGGAGCCATAGTAGAGTAATCGCTTTTTTTGCTGCTGCTAGTAGAATCCGGAGTAGATATTTATTCCTATTATTAACTGAATCAGGTATATTGCCAAGAAATAGAATATAAGCTGTTTTTTCAATCTCAATTTCCAAGATTTCCTCTATGCTAGAATGTATTTCTGACAAATACTGATTTAAAACTGGACAAGACCAGAAGACATGTACATGATCAGCCGATAATGACCCGCACTGCCTCCAGCAGAAGCCTGGCTACACTTGATATAAGTGTAGCCAGCTCACAGAGTCAAAGGCCTTCTCTGCGTCTAGGCTAAGAAAGACTGCACTAATTTTATTTTTAGTTATAGGACTCATTATCTGAAGTGTACGTCTAATATTATCATGGGTTTGTCTGTTTTTAATAAACCTGGTCTGATCATGATCTATTAAACCTGGTAGAACGGTTTCTAATCTTTTTGTTAGAATTGAAGTATACAGTTTATAATCTACATTTAGAACTCAGATGGGTCTATATGAGCTACATTCTTTACTGTCCTTTCCTTGTTTATGTATCACCGATATGATTGCCTCTTTCCAAGACTGTGGAAGCTCTCCCTCTTTAAGTGTATGGTTAAACGATCAGAGAAGTAAGGGTGTTAATTCGGAGCAAAATATTTTTACCATTCAGACGGATATCCATCCTTTCCGGGAGATTTATTTGTCTTTAAGCTATTTATTGCCTTATCTAATTTGTCTTGCATTAGTTCAGCCATTAATATTTTGTTTTGTTCTGAGCCAATTGACGGTAAATCCAATGAATCAAGAAAATTTGAAATCGATTGCGTGTTTGTTTGAGATGGCTGAGAATAAAGGGTTTTATAAAAATGTTCAAAAGAATTTAGAATATTTTTTATACAATTACTTATTTTCCCTGTAACTGGGTTTTTAATATTCTTTACTATGTTTTTTGTTCTTTGCTTGCAGAGACGCCAAGCTAAAAGTTTCATGGCTGAGTCTAGTTTCATAAAATTTGGCCTGTTTTTCTACATCATCTTCATATATTTTATTGATTTCTTCTCTCACCGTCTTTATTTGATTCAGCAGATTTGAGTTATTATTCTGTCTATGTTCATCTTCTACATTTTATATTTTTTATTGTAGTTCCTGAAACTTCTTCTGTTTGGCCTTTTTCCGCAATGAAGTCAAGAGAATAATTTTCCCCCGTATCACCACCTTAAAAGGCATCCCATAACACATGAGGTGAAACCTCTCCATTATCATTGTCCTGTAGGTAGTGCTCAAATTCAATTTTCAGTTCCTCCTGTACTGTAATATAATTTAATATTCCTGTGTTTAAATGCCAGATTCTATTTTTTGACATGTTATCTAAATGTAATTTAAGATAAACACGAGCATGATCTGATATATCTCTCACACCAATACTACAATCTTTAACGATATGAAGGTCTGATTTAAATGTGAAGAAATAGTCTATCCTGGAATAAACTAGTGAGGGGTCGAATAATATGTATACTGTTACCTTTAGGGTTTAACTCCCTCCAGACGTCAATTAGGCCTAACTCTTTTATTGGTTTCCACACCATTGAAGCCTGTGAGGTTATTTTCTTCATTCTTTTTGTGCTAGACAGGTCCAGTTTAGGTTGGAGATGGATATTCAAGTCTCCTCCACATATCAAAGTACCGTTTGTTTCTGAGGCTATCAACTGGAATATTCTCTTAAAGAATAATTTTCCACTGCCAGGAGGTGCATAGACATTAAATAAAGTTATAATTTTTTGATCTAATTTTCCTTTTACCAATATAAATCTCCCTTCCTTGTCCCTAATTTCAGACATAAACTCAAAGGTTTGTGAGTTAGGTATTAAAATATCTACTCCTCGTTTTCTACCAGACCGATGTGATGAAAAGTAACAGTTTTTAAAACCCAACATTTTTTTAATTTTTCATGCTCCAAATTCGACAAATGTGTCTCTTGCCAAAATATAATGTTTGTTTTCTCTCTCTTAATCTTTGCTATGGCCCTGCTTCTTTTTACCACGTTATGCAACCCGTTGACATTGAGAGTCATCATCTTATATTCCTGGTATGTCTTAAACATAGTTTTATATATTGACAAAATGTACCCATGAAAGTCAGAACAATGCGATTTAAAACCAAAACAACTGCTAAACTATTTATGACAAAAAACAAAGTCATTCCGAACAATGATTTCCACTGTAAGGGTTATGTAATTATAACCCTCTCAACAGAGGGTAAATCCTCACTTTTAGTGAGGGCCTCTCAGCTAGTGATATAAAGAAAAAAAATCTCCCGCTTAAACAATCACGAGAAAGTTAGAATTATTTGGTCCCCTGGTGTCGATCTGTAGGTCCTTATACAGCAAGCGGAGGGGATTATCCATGACAAGGATGAGGGTAGATAATCAAAAGTGGCGATTTAAGAAAAGAATGAAAAGGGGATTATCTAAAATACTTGACTTTAAATTTTAAAGTGACCATATTAACAGCCCCGTCTTTCAGCCAGAACTTGAAAAGATATATACCAATATTACTTCTATATTAGTCCTGAATTCACGAAGTTACACTGTCGCTCTTTGGGCCGGGAATGTGTTGATAGCCCCTCAATTTTTCTCGTATTTGTATCTAACGGTTCTGCTGGCATTTACGCCTAGCTGACGTTTCTTTTTCCCCATCGCAGACTCTGCCAAAGCGGGCGGTTGGGTTGCCCAGTATGCTCAATTAGGTCAAGTGCAATTCCTTACTTCCTCAGGTCTCTGGACGCCTCTGTCGCGTTGTTGTAAACCTTGATCCCGCTGTTGAGGAATACTTTCAGCTTCGCTGGGTATGGTGTTTGGAATCGTATTTGCTTGGCCTTGAGAGCTCTCTTTATTTCCGCGTATTCCCTTCGGCGCTGAAGAATATCGGTCTCGTAGTCGGTCAAAAAAAATTCTCCGGCCCTGGTAGCCCAACTCTTTCTTGTTCCATGCAGCTCGAAGTACCATTTCCTTGACACGATATTCGAGAAAGCAGATCACCAATGATCTAGGCTGTGCATCTTGACTGGGTTTAGGAACGAGAGCTCTATGGGCTCTCTGTATCTGTAGGTCAATGTCCTGTAGAGAGCTTAGTTCGGATTTAATAAATTCGGCAATGAATTCCATCACGTTTCTTCCCTCGCATCCTTCTGGCATCCCATAAACGCGTAAATTATTCCGTCGGGAGCGGCCCTCCAAGTCAGATAACTTGTCTTACAAGTTCTTCTGTACTTTCAAAGTGTTGCTGACCGCGTCCCTTACATCCACGCCCCTTTCTTCCAGATCAGTGATTCGTTTTTCCATCTCGTCCACTCTTTTGGATGTTGATTGCTGGGTTTTCGTCACTTCATTCAGCTTTCGATTTATTTCTTCTTTAAAGTCTGTCAGGTCGTTTCTGATGTCATCCCTTATTTTCTGACGAAAGTCAGTCATGTCATCCCTGAGATCAGAACGTAGTGCAGAAATCTGACTGTGAATTGCCGATATACTCCCTTGGATCATCGCATTAATTTCCACGGAGGGCGGAGGCGTTTTAGCATCGCCATCTTGATCCCCCTCATTTTTCTGCCCTCGTCGTTCACCGTCTTCATCACCTTTACCGTCTCTTTCGAGTTTCATAATCGACTTTCCCCGCGTTTTCTTATGTTTGTCTCCCTCTGCCATATTACTTATAAAGATTTTTCCATATCTGAACTATTTGAATTAAGGGAGAATAGTTGTCGACTGGGGAGCGTTTCTCTTAAGTTGCCATCTTCCACACGGCTCAACCGGAAATCCAAGAAACAGTTCTTATTGACAACAACGCTGAAAACATTTGTGTTGCTTAATATTATTGTGTAAGCTCTTTTTTCAGAATTCGAGGAACAGAAATTGCAAAAGAGCAGAAATAGAAATATTTTGTAACATTACAAATGTCTTCGGTTTTCTTTGCTGAATTAAAGTGTTCATTTCCTTTTTTTTAATCTTTTGTATATATGCATATAAACTTTTTTAAATACTTGTAATCAATACTAGTTCATAATGATTCAAGGGATGAATCATAAAATATATTATTTCATAAAAGTCCAGTAAGGAACATGAATGGGAAAAAGACCTCCTGAAACAACAGAGGGAGGTCACTGCTAGGTTATATTCTCACATATTGTTAGGCCCATAAAGTGTGGTTCACTGTAGAGCTGTACAAACTTTATTTAAAAGTCTATACTTCCAGCTTTGACTATGTATGTCGAATCATGAGATACATAGACATATAGAAAATATTACTTGTTATGTAATAGTTACGCCACACTAGAGATCGACCGATATGGGTTTTTCTATAACCGATGCCGATGCCGATGTTTAGAGGTCAGGGTCAGCCGATGGCCGATATGTGCTGCCGATTTTTAGGGCCGATATCTTGAAGTTTTCCCCTTCATTTGCATGCTAAAATGTCACACTAATAATAAGTGGATGCACAACATTTCTAAACTTAACATCATAATTTATTGAACACTGACTTGAACCATCTCTCGGATCTTAATTTTGTGCACTGCACGGTATTAAAATAAAATATTTATCCAAAGTTAACCAAACAAATCAATAAACTTACCAAGTATTAAATATATAAAACCGGTAATAAAAAAAAAAAAACTGTCAATCATTTACATAAAAGTTTTAGAGCATTTATCAAGCAGAATTTTTCAAGTTTGTTGGAACATAAATGTAAACTTAAATATACATTTAAATAAAATAAATACAACTTTATAAATAAAAATCAATTAAACTGATTTTTACATTTTTAAAACTGATTTTTATTTTTAAATCGGCGCTACTAAACACGGATATCGGCCGATGCCGATATATTAAAAAATGACAAATATCGGCCCGATATATCGGCCGACCTCTACGCCACACACACCCTAAATGTTCTAAAATGTGGATTATGAATTTTACCTGCCAAGCTGTAACTTGCAAGAGTGTGTAATTGAGCATACAGCAGAATACAAAGAGCAAACTTAGTGTGTGTTTGTGTGTATGTGTGAGAGAGAGAGAGAGAGAGAGAGAGAGAGAGAGAGAGATTAAAAGACTCTGACTCAACACTATGTTTAGAAGACCTTTGGTTATTAAATCAGCTTAAGGGGGAAAATTCACTCACACACACACATGCATCAGCAAGCACAAGAAACAACAACAACAACAACAAGTAAATAGCAACTTGGAAATTATGCCAAATAACCATAGGCCATATGTCAGATGACCAGCCAACCATTAGCTTTCATCCTTTTAGCAGATCTGTGTTGCTCTTAGATAAATTACCTGTGGGTAAGAAGCAGTTTAGTTTCCCACAATATTTATTTTTGATTTATTCTACTTTTTTTGGTCAGGCCTTAACCCTGTAACAGCACTAAACTGGTTTTATTTTTGGCTCATCATATATTTGGCTCATTCATCAGCTCATACGGTTTCCTTATTTCTTGTTAGAAGTTATCCTGTTACATATTGTTATGTTTTTTAGTATTTATGATGGAAATCAACAGCAGTCCCTTGCCATATCTTTTTTGCATTGTAAAAGTGTAAAAGTTGAATTTTAACTAACTAAGGCGGTTAAAATTCAACATGATTCTGTTAAACAACAAGAGGTCAAGTTGCAATCCATGGCTTCTGAATCTTGGTAGACATTTTTTAAACATTCAGAAGTTAGAAAACAAGGGTCAAACGAGCAAGTTCAATTCTGTTATATAAACATTCTTAAAATTCAGAACACACAGCTCATTCTGTTTTGTCAACTCACTTTGCAATATATATTAGGCAACATTAATCTTTAGAGCCTCTCTACTTGACATTTTCAATTTAAAAGCCCTAAAACAATGCATTTCCATTTAATGCACGCAATCATTAATCATTAGTTTGTGTACAAAAAGTATCAGCAGTAGTGTTAAATGAGGATTTATAGAAAAGAAGTAGGTCAAGATGAAATTTTGTTTATTCATAACAAAATTCATGTAGATAACTTACTGGAAAAACTGGTAGAAACTGTAATGATGCACACATAATTAACATCTGAACACTGTTGTGTCCTTTTATATGCGTGTTCTGTAAATATTTGCCACCTTTTGTGAATGGGAACTGAGCCAGGTGTGTTAAGAGGCTATGTTTGTTTTAAGATGATGTAAAATGAGAGGTAATCAAAACTCACAGAGAGCAGCTACATTAATATAGCTCTTGCATATACAGCATTACAATTCATTTAATGTAACCTTCATGCAGTTTGAGTCATGCAAAAATGTTTATTTGGTCAATACACTAATCTAATCTGCAGCTGTCATATTGTAACTATTAATGGTTTTGCGAATAATTAAAATGTTCTGTCCCAAATTATTTAAAAGGAAAGGAATATATTAAAGGAAGTATTAAATAATAGCGATACTCGATTTTGACAAAAATCATAAATCACGATTATTTTGGTCAATACTGTAACCATGATTATTTAGCACGATTATGAGTTGGCCATGTGACCAAAACTTTATATGAATGATTTATTTAAAGATAGTGATATATATAATCAAATATATATTTATGTAAATAAGGTTGCTATGACATCTACATTTTAGAGACCAGCGAAATGTCACAATTGTCAATATCACAGCAGAATACTAGCGTAACTAAAATAAGTTTTAAAAAAAGGGTCCACAAAATGATTGAAAATAATTAAAATGTCAGTAATAAAAAAGCAGAAGACAAATACATTAGAATATAAAAGATTCAAATGAAACAAACTGTGCTTTTTTTAATGCAAGTCTAAAGTATTCAGTTAACAGCCTATACAGAAATTGAATAATCTAATGTAAAATAAAACAGCATAGTTTTTACTGTAAGAATTCGACTTTATTTGTTTCTTATTAAAGCTACAAAAGTCATTCAGTCAAGAGCAGCGAGTGATTTTGAAATCGAAATAGAAACTGTATTTTGATTAATTGCACAGCCCTACTTTTAAATATACTACGTTTTAAAGGATAATGGTAAGTATATTAGTTTAATCTTTTGTGATATGCCTTTAAAATGCACTCCATATTGGGCTTGTCCGCCACCCAGACTTTTAATACCAACTTATAATAAATGTCATTTTATAAATTTTATGTTTTGGAATTTCATGGAATTGAATGTTATGAAATTTCTCAGAATTCTATGGAATGTTATAGTATGGTACAAAATATGTCATGAGATTCCTTGGAATTCCATGAAGTTGAATGGCATTCAGTTCCATAAATGTTCATAGTTCCTTGATGCAGTAATTATCAAGCAGTGAAATTGGGAGATCGAGGCTATGATCAGATCCTTAATCCAGTTTCATTTTTGAGATTTCAAGAAGTCAGGTGTTTTGAAGAATCACCCATGTTATTTTATGTTTTTCTTGGTGCCACCAACATCCGCTGAAATATGACTGACAACCTTGGAAAAATTTGTAAAATGCTAAAACAGTGTTTACAATATGTTTGAACTGAATGTAAGAAGTTTTCTGATGAGAATAAGCAAAGGAAAATATCTGGTGTCTGATAAAAGAGAGGAAGACTGTGGGTTTAAGCTGTTGAGAAATAAAAGCCTTGTGTTTGTAAAGGGATTTTTTTGGGTTAATTTAATATTGTTTTGCTGTGTTCATCAGTCATGCTGGTTTTTATTGTACTGTCAGCTGTGTATGCTGAAGTCTGTGTTTATCCACGTGGGTGTTCTTCTCGAACAACATCTGCTTGTTTTTTTCTGTATCAAATGCGGTTGCTTTTTCATTCATGGCTGTTTTGGACGTCACACTGTCGGGAAGAAAGACTGTGCGTTTGGTTTGTGTACAAAAAGTATCAGTAGTATTCTGCTGTGATATTGACAATTGTGACATTTCGCTGGTCTCTAAAATGTGGAAGTGTCATAGCAACCTTATTTACAGAATAAGGTTATATTTATAATAAATTTATATATCTATCACTATCTTTAAATAAATCATTCATATAAAATTTTGGTCACATGGTTACAGTATTGACCAAAATAATTGTGATTATGATTTTTGTCATAATTGAGTATTGCTATTAAAAGTATTTAATACTTCCTTTAATACATTCTTTTCTTTTAAATAATCTGGGACAGAAAAATTTAATTATTCGCAAAACCATAAATAGTTACAATATGACAGCTGCAGATTAGATTACAGTGTATTGACCAAATAAACAATTTTGCATGACTCAAACTGCATGAAGGTTGTATTAAATGAAATGTATGATATGAAATGTAATGCTGTATATGCAAGAGCTATATTAATGTAGCTGCTCTCTGTGAGTTTTGATTACCTCTCATTTTACATCATCTTAAAACAAACATAGCCTCTTAACACACCTGGCTCAGTTCCCATTCACAAAAGGTGGCAAATATTTACAGAACGCACATATAAAAGGACACAAATCCTAGACAAGCAAAAGAAAAAGAGATCACTGCAAGCTAGCAATGTGAATAGAAGAGTCATCTGGCCATTGAAGTTCACGTCAATAATATTGTTCATTCTTTAGCAGACAGTCCAACTGATGGAAAGGTGGAAATAGTCATGCGTGTCATTGGTGAAGCTTTTGTTTAACAGTACACGCATGAAATTCATGAAAAACACACCTGCTACCACAAAAGAAGACCAATATTACATAAAGACCAACGTATGGCCAAACAGCACACATTGATGTCTTCACTAAATGCAGTTAGTCATGCAACAGCACACACACACGTGCAGGTCAATACACATATAGGACAGCTAAGCACTCTTTCTCTCAGTTTTTAATTATCACACTGCGTGTATGGCAGTAAAGCTGCAGTTCTCTTTAAAGTCACGGCAGGAATAATTAGCTTATACCTTTACTCAGATAAAGCACTAGTTGGATTTGCTTACAACTGGACATTCTGGTTAATATTTAAATTTTACAGGGCGTTCAATGCATCACGCACATTACAGTAAAAGCCATTTTGCATCCCATCATTTCTAAATCATTGTCATTTCAGAATTATAGAATTGCAATATAGTTTTACATTTGTGGCATCATAATTTTGGCTTTGGTTTAGTTCAAACTATATAATTATAGTCAATAATGACTCAAGAGTTTATAACTTGCCCAAAAACTGTTAAGTTAGTTGCTTAAGGTTCGCGTAAGTTGAGTTCCCACCACCATTTCATAAAATTGCAGAAGTGGACATGCAGTTATAACCAAAATTACTTCTAGAAGTCATACACAATAGGCGTTATCAATTGTGATTGTTATCTGAAAACTAAAATCAAAATGACATTTAAAAATTCTAATTTAACAGATAGCGTAAGCATTTTATGTCCTGTTTGTAATTTAGCTTCTGATTTTGCAAGTGAGAGCAGTAAAGCCCAATGGAACCACCATAATCAGAGATTGTCCTTGAGAGCTTCAGTTCCTCTATTTTCCCAAGCTATAGCAGCAGTTTTTTTAGCAGGTTGTGGAAAAGCAAATGTTTTTTTAGAGAAGGAATGCAAACCATCTAGAATCTCCAACTGTGCTCTGCAAGTGTGTGAGTGGATTTGTCCATTAGATGTTTTCAGTGTCCGTCTCTGTGATTCAGAGATTAAATAAATCATTTTTGCTCTACCAGCCCTGCATGAGGAAATTACAGACTTCAGAAGCAAGTTACGGCACAGATTCATTCATCAGTGCTTCCAAGACTAAGACATCAACACTGTTTTGGTGATCTCCTTGCTATCCTGCCCTACATCTACAGCCTACATCCTCCTCACAGACGTGTACCTTTACATAGCACTGTGAGCCTCAATACACCACAGATGCTATTTTTGTTGTGTTTATTTTCATTTATGCATTAGGCAGACACTTTTATCCAATGCGACTTACAGTATAGGTTTACAATACGTGTTCCCTTGGAATAAAACCCATGGCCTTAGCGTTGCTCTACCAGATACAGGAACGCAGCTTAAACAGCTGATGCCAGTGGGATTTTTGATTTCTATTTATATAAACAGAGAGAGAAAGTGATTTATTTAAAAGTTCAGTTCAGTTAAAGGGATAGTTCGCCCAGAAATGGATATTTCCTCATCATTTACTCACCCTCAAGTCGTTTCAAACCTGTATGAATTTCTTTCCGTGGAAGAATATTTCAACTGTCTGTCAAAACAATGAAAGTCAATGGGGTCCAAAACAACACTGAAATCCACTGACTTTTATTGTATGGAAAAATAAATAAAAAATAAATTAATAAATGAAACATTTCTATAGAAGAAAGAATATCCTACAGCAGGGTTTCCCAAATTGATGTTTGGGAATCATTGGGGTTTCTTAAGAGAAAGTCAGGGAGTTGATGAAAAGCTAATAATCAATTAAGTCACAAAAACAAATACAATTAAATAATAATAAAAAAAATAAAATACTTAAAGATGACATTTTCATTGTTTACTGCATGTCATGTGACATCTGACATTACAGAACAATGAATATGCAAATGTGTCATTCAATTATTTAAATATGACCTTCTCAGGGGTATTTTAAAGGGGTCATGTTGCTAAAAAGAACATTATTTTGTGTATTTGGTGTAATGAAATGTGTTTATGCGGTTTAAGGTTCAAAAAACATTTTCCACATACTATACATTATTGTTTCTCCTCTATGCCCCGCCTTACTGAAACGCGTCAATTTTTACAAAGCTCATCAGTCTGAAAAGCGAGGTGTGCTCTGATTGGCCAGCTATCCAGTGCGTTGTGATTGGCCGAATACCTCAAGCGTGTGACGGAAATGTTACGCCCCTTGCCATATTGTGATGCCTTGTCCCGGCGACGAGACAAAAACATTAAAACACATTATAAACGAGGCATTTGTTGCACCCAGTGGAGACATAATTACGTATTATAATGACTTATACTGTCTTTTTACGCATTGCATCGCACCGCGTAAACATAAAACCATGTCTGCATTTGTGATTGGAGAAATGACAAACTACAAACGCTACTCTACACTGCTAAAACAATCGTCAGTGGCAAATTCTTTAAATATAAAAAACTTACTTACAGTCTGTGAGTCAAAGCAGCCGGCATTGTAGTCTACTCTACCAGGATCAGGAAACAGTCCTCCATAAAATG
>NW_015505233.1:5489600-5491118 GCF_001515645.1 Sinocyclocheilus grahami | reverse complement strand
TTGAGGGAGTGGAGGCCGGCGGGCTTGATAATGGTGCGGCCGGAGGGCTTGCGGCAACCGCATGTGACGACCCCGGGTTGGACTCTGCTTCGTCCACTGTGAAAGCCGATCCTGGCGATCCTCAGCGCGAAGTTGATGTATTTCCTCAGCGGCCAGCACGGATCAGCTCCAGGCATAACGAAGCGGATATCGTCCTCTTTTGGAAGGCCAAACAAAGTAGTTTCACTTTCACAATGAAACACACAGCACCTTCACGACATGGCGGCGGCAGCAACAATACTACAGCGAGAATAAAAGTTACGCCTTCTTTCGCTGCGTGAACATTTGGGCGGCGTTATGCAAATCTTCCCACTTCGTGACATAGACGTGGGGGCATGTTAGAAAGAGCCGTTTTAGGTAGGCGTGGTTGACTTTTATAAAGAATATCTCTTTGGATTTGAGACTTTAGTCTTTGCAACTTTACAGATCTTCTTTATGCACCAACAGCTTGTAACACTCCAAAGAGAAAGGAAAAATTTAAATCGCATAATATGACCCCTTTAAGTAAATATTTTTGGTCAAAAAGCAGTTTGGAAATCCCTGTCCCACAGGTTTGAAAAGACATGAGGGTGAATAAAAATAAAATAAAATAAAATATAAATTATATACATAGAAAATTAATAAATTTTTGGGCGACTATCTATTTAAGAATGAATTACTCCTGACCAGCAATATCTATAGACTATGCATATACACGTCTCCTTAAAGAAAATTTTTATTTTATGAAAGTTGTCCATTGTTGCATAAGTCTGTTGAAGGTCTTGTGGTCCCCACACCCAGCCTGTGTATGTGGATAATAAAAAGTAGCAGCTGATTGTAACAAATCAGCTAATAGGAAATATGAATAATTAATCAGAGATATTTAGCTGACCTCTCAGGGTCAACTGTCTTGTCAATTCTAAGAACGTTAATTTCCTGGTTAAGGGAAATAACTTCCTTACTGTACAATTCTACAAAAGCTTGTAGCATAAATCTGCATGATTAAGTGACTCCAGTTATGAGCAAACAATGAACCACGTCAAGTGTGATACAAGTAAGGTTTTATTAACTACATAAACTAGTCTAACATACTACATAAACACATAAACTGGTCTAACATACACATACACACACACACACACACACACACACACACACGCATACAGTTGGTATAGGAAAGGGTTAAAGCTTAACTCAGTACAGAGAAGAGAAATAAGGAATGAAATTATAGAACCATTTGCATATTCAGCAGATCTGCCCGAGGGAAACATCAGATTCTTAGTTCAAACACACCTTTGTAAAAAGATGCAACTGATACCTAATGTATGTAACGAATCAGCTCATGGGAAATATGAATAATTAATCATAACTAGTTATAATTAATTATGAATATTTTAGATCCGCTGTAGATATTTAGCTGACCTCTCAGGGTCAACTGTCTTGTCAATTCTAAGAGCGTTAATTTCCTGGTTAAGGGAAATAACTTCCTTACTGTACAAT
>NW_015505233.1:5481500-5489581 GCF_001515645.1 Sinocyclocheilus grahami | reverse complement strand
TGTGTCTCTTCCTATGGAACATGCAGTGAGAGGGGGAGGCCTCTCCACATGCCATTAGGTCGTAAAATCTATCTGGCGTCAGGGTTGCCATGGTAACCAGGGTCCTGGGCCTCGTTCACAGACAACTTGGGGTGTTACGCATTTCGGGGGAAAGGTCCATAGGTCCTCATATGGTTTGTTAACTGAGGGATGTTACAGAGTATTTGTTAAATCTAGCTAACAAAATATATATTGTGTGTTTGATTGGTCCAGACGCTACATGATACTCTTATCACCAAAATACAGTACTTTTATTTTCTCCAACCTTGAAATGAAATACAATTTAGCTGTTGTTTTGCAAAACATGTGCTCCTCCTTCAGTGTGACCTTGACAAGATCCTCTTTCAACCCAGCTCCTCTAAACACCTGCGATGCTAGGAACAAACTCCCATAACCTCGCCTCTGCCTGTTTTACCTCTGCACTTCAAAACATTTTTATTAATTAACCTTATTAGTATGCATGTTCTCATAACCATCCCCTAAGCTGGAACTATCTGACCTCTACGTAACTTAGACACTTTGTCCCAGAAAGCCAACTCCTCCCCACAGGTCACACATTCACAATTTAATAACTCAACCACAAAGCACTTCCTTGAATTTAAATTCATTGCCACACATTTCCAAATTTCTCTTCCTTATTCTCTTTCTATTCCTCTTTCTCCTCCTGCATTTGGTTTCTCTTAATTTAACTTGCAATACACAATTCATTTGAATAAACATACAACCAGTAACGGTAATATAGAGTAAACCCTTGACAGTTTTGTAAACATTTGCTTTGGCTTACACTATTTACTTTGCATTCTTTGCCCAAAGCATAGTGAACACAAAAAACAGACACATCCATAAACACCGGCACACCGAAACCAAGCTGTCATTAAAGAGTGAAACGTCTTTGTAATTCAAAATACAAGAACACAGTCTTCTGTGCCACAAACAGAGGGGTATTGAGGTTGTTTGGGTGATTTATTCAGTCAAGGGCAGATATTAAAAGATCTTTGAGGGCTGATCAGGTCTCTCAAAACATATAATTTAAAGTTATTACCTCATTATACTCATTCACCCTGTGCTGGTATACTTTAGTCTGTACATGTTGTTAATAAGATTAAATTCTGATATTTAACCTCCTTAATATGCATTGAGAACAGTAATCGTGTATTTTTATACATGTGATGAAGTGAAGTGTGTAATCAGTGCATTAACTGGTTGAAAACACTGCTGGAATACTCCAGAGTCTTGCACTTAAAACCACATCAAAACACCACCTGCCATCTAAACGCACTAATAGAAGCTTGACTAACATTCACACAAATGCGATTGCAAGGTATAGTTGCCGTTTGTTTGCACTGCTTTAGAAGAGTCTATAACAGATGGAAAAGTGAAACAAACAGATGACTAGAAGACAGAGCCAAGCCAACATACCTGAAAAGTACTGAAACTTTCCCCAAACATACACTTTCACTTGTGGTCTTCCACAACAAGGGGGACCTACTAATGTCTTCTATGATATGATGACACTGGAATGAAGGATATTGAGGATGTATGTAGTTAAAACACCTAGGCACATACTACTATCCACAGTAATTTGTATAGTGTCCTATTTCAGAGTGACATCTAAAATGCTCAAGTGTGCTAGTGCTTGTTAAACTTATATTTCATGTGTTTAACATGTGTTTTCTTACTAAATAAACATAAAGCGAAATAAATGGATATTAGTTTGTTATGTTTTATCTATATCTAGTGTATTCAGATATAGAATAGATATGTATTTTCATGACCTGTCTAGACCTAGGGGGAAAAAACACTTAAAATTCTGTTAAATCCGGCGGTTTCATTACCATTTATTTAATTTATTTGACCAAGTAGCATATTTACCATAATTAATTTTACCAAAGTATTTTGAGTATTTGTCAAGACAAGTGTAACCAGTAGCTACAAATACAGAGAAAGCAGATCAACAGGGAAAGCTACCATTTGGCCAACATTTCCCGTATCTTCGGTGTAAACATCAAACATCAGCCTGGGAGTAAAGTCTCATCGAAATGAGTCACTTTTCAGTTGCGCAAAAGGAGAAGAGACGCCGAGCAACCCAACCCAAAACACAAACATGGTCAAACAAGTGGTAACAACAATATGTTTTGTTCTTTTTCATTGCATTATAAGTTACTGGGCGTTTACGTCCTCTTGTAGCATCCACTCATCCACAAAAATCATAATTCCAGCCGTCGCCAGGTATTTTGGCACCAAAGGTCGCTATGAAGAGGTCAACGCGTACTTAATCGACGATATTTTGGCCATAAACAACTCCCTCGTGACGCTGCCTTCCTCGAAATGCAGCGAAATTCATTTGACGGCTATAATCCGGCACGGGACGAGGTACCCGACCATTAAAAACATTCAGAAGATGCGCGAATTTTATGATCTTGTCGTGCGTGATGCGACCGGCAACTTGAACTGTTTGTCAGAGATAAAGTCGCAGTGGAAGATGTGGTACACGGATGATATGGACGGGCGACTGGTGGACAAGGGCCGTGAGGATCACAGGCACCTGGCGCAGAGACTCATCAAATGGTTCCCTTCTTTGCTGACCGAGGAAAATGTGCGTCACGGACGCGTGAAACTGATCACCAGCTCCAAGCACAGGTGTGTGAACAGTACCATCGCTTTCAGAGAGGGACTAATGGAAGGACTCAGAATAGAAGGTAATGCATGAGCACCCAGCCCTGCAGTTAACCGCAAGCACTGAATCATCTGCATTAAATAATTGTTTTCCAGCATGAACATGTGCTTAACCCTTTGATGCACAAGCTATGCAAACCTCTTCTAATGCACAACATGGGTCTAAAATGACCCGTATTCATTTCCTATGTTATTTCATACTTCGCCGGGCGTTTTTTGTTATATCTTTTGAAATCGGTTTATTTCAGCTTTTAATATTCCCTGATCTATGAATTCTGTGATCCATGAATATTCCAATTATATTTTTTCAATGACCACAAATTAATATTAAATTTTTTTTGCTAGGTTTTGTGTTACTACATCAAGTTTAGATGCATTGGTCAAAAATGACCCATCTATGCAAGCGTGATAAAACAAAAGAATAAAAACTTTTTTTTTTAAATTAGTACTTTAGCAATTATTTAGACCAGGGATCCTCAAATCTGGCCCACGAGATCCACTTTCCTGCAGAGTTTAGCTCTAACAGCGCATTGGCCCTCCAGGGCAAGATTTGAGGAACCCTGATTTAGACCAACACATTTAAAGGTGCAGTAGGAGATCTTGGAAAATGCTAACTTTAGCCTGATAGCACTGAAAGCCAACGTCCCACCCTCCCTGCAATCGCCGTCCAAAGCCACGCCCCCTGAACGCATATCAGCTCACAAGATCAGAATACCAGAGACAACATTACTACAATAGGCTACATCAGCGGTTCCCAATTCCAGTCCAGCTGTGTGCTTAGGGTCATTGTCTTGTTGGAAGGTAAACCTTCGGCCCAGTCTGAGGTCCTGAGCACTCTGGAGAAGGTTTTCATCCAGGATATCCCTGTACTTGGCCACATTCATCTTTCCCTCGATTGCAACCAGTTTCCTGTCCCTGCAGCTGAAAAACACCCCCACAGCATGATGCTGCCACCACCATGCTTCACTGTTGGGACTGTATTGGACAGGTGATGAGCAGTGCCTGGTTTTCTCCACACATACCGCTTAGAATTAAGGCCAAAAAGTTCACACTTCTCTAGTAAGTTTCGTCTGTGTGTGAAGACAGTAGCGCAAATCCGTGAATGAATGTTCCAAAGTGAAAAGCTTCAACGGAATAATGTTGAATGGAATTGAATTAAAGTTGAATAAACTTCAACTTTACTGTTCAGTGCCCTGATGTCAGACTCATTTTGGATAATAAAGTTTATTATTCAATTGTTAATGCCTCCATCACTACATATCTTCGTCACGTCATTATAAATGTTTGATCACATTTGAGCGATCATTGCAAATATTCTGTTTATGTATATACTGTATTCTATATATAGTACCAGTCAAATGTTTGGACACACGAATGGGAAAGTGTCCAAACTTTTGACTGGTACTGTACTATAATATACACAAAGAATATTGGCCGATATATCGAACTCACATGAACGCCACCACAAAGTCATTATTACGAGTGGGAAATTTTCTTTAAGCCCCGAGTTTCCGAGTTGGGGGCGTTTAGTTGTAGTTTAGTTGTCCTATAAACTTAAATTGGTCATGTTCTTGTTACACAGCTGAAATCCAAGTAAAAAAATGCAGACCCTGTTGTATTTTCTTGTAATTTATTAAAAGAAGGTACACCGCCATCTTGTGCCGACTAAACTGACATGAACGCACCTGACGTCGTAATTACGACTTACGACAAAATTTTATATTTTTTTGATAATTATTGATCTAGAGCAGGGGTGGCGAACGTCGGTCCTGGAGAGCCGCAGCCCTGCAGAGTTTTGCTTCAACCCTAATCAAACACACCTGAACAAGCTAATCAAGGTCTGAAGGGTTACTAGAAAGCTACAGGCAGGTGAGTTTTAATTAGGGTTGGAGCTGTACTCTGCAGGGCTGCGGCTCTCCAGGACTGGAGTTCGCCACGGCTGATCTAGAGAGTCCAGAGAATTGTGCTGCAGTGATTTGACCGAGATTGAACGAAAAACCTAGGACTAGTTTGCAAAAGTAAGTTTTTAACACAATTGAGAATAATTAATGAACGATTTGATTGACAGCAGTGGTTCTTGAGGCAAAGTTTCTCAGCATGAGGAGGTCTATCAAATGGTATGAAGATTGAGTATATGGGTGAAAAATTGTGCAATATACAATTATTTATGTACTTGAAAAATGCAATTTCGCCCCCTAGTGGCCGATTTGTTTTGATTTCAAAATTCTTACAGACCTTAAGGGCCATGGGTCAAACATGCCCACTGAGTTTTGTTCCGATCAGCCTCCGTTAACCTTGTCTAATAGGTGTTCAAATTTCATTGGTCGATGGCAGCCATGTTTTTTTAGATATGCCAATGTCCTCATAGACACTTATGGCACATTGGACAAAGATACTGCATACCACTTTTCAAGTCAATTGGACTAACGCTTGCGTAGTTATAGCCATTTTTATGTTTTTTTCCATCTTATAGCGCCACCAAGGGGTAGAGCTGCGCAACTTTTTTTTTTATTTGACCAAAGATTGAGCTCTTACACATGCGGACTGAGTTTGGTGAAGATATCTCATTCCGTTCATGAGTTATAGCCATTTTAGTAAAATTGGCCCTGCCCCTTATGAACGTTTTGGCGTCCCTATGCGACGGTGAGTCGAAATTTCAACTTTTTTTTTGATAATTATTGATTTTCACTGTCCAGAGAATATTTATGCAGTAGTTTGGTTCCGATTGACCGAAAAACCTAGGACTAGTTCGCAAAAGTAGGTTTAGAATTTACTTCAAAATGGCGGGAAAACCGGACTTCGTAGAGAGAATCTGACCCAAGGATTCCAAAAGTATAAAACTTTTGAGTCTACGACAAACGATCTAGGAGATATGAGTGATTTCATGTTTTTGTTCGCTGTAGCTCCCCCTATTGGCCGATTGGTGTGAGTCTTTGTCAAGTTCTCCCCAAATTGAGCTCTACCATCTGGCCAATTTTCAAGTCTCTAGGCCTTACAGTTTGGTCTGCACAATCAGTTTTACGACGGAAAAATAATAATAAAAATCCTTACAATTACAATAGGGTTTCAGCACTACGTGCTTGAACCCCTAATAATTCATTACATTTATATAGCGCTTTTCTAAGCAACTCAAAGCGCTTTACATTATGGGGGGGGGGGTATCTCCTCATCCACCACCAGTGTGCAGCATCCACCTGCCTGGATGATGCAACGGCAGCCAGAACACCCACCACACACCAGCTTACTGGTGGAGAGGAGACAGTGTGATGAAGCTAATCAGTAGATATGGGGATGGGTAGGAGGCCCTGATGGTCAGAGGGCAATGGGAAAATTTGGCCAGGATGCCGATAGTCACACCTCTACTTATATACTTGTAATATATCGTCACATGTCAGACAGAAATCTTGTATGTGCAAAACTGTTACTTTTCAGGAACACTGACAGACATAAAGGGCGACCAATAGCATTGATATTGGACAAAAAATAAAAATGATGGACTATGGAGATACAAGGTTTTCACCTGACAGCGACAATATATACTTGTATATAATAACGTTTAGTTACGAATATTTTATTGACCTAGCTAACTATAGAATGCCAATCCTGCCATAATTAGAAATAAATAAAGAAATGTACAAAGAAATGTAAAAAAGCAAAAATAAATAATTATTTATAGTTTTATTTCCTTATTTTTTCCAAATTTTTTCTTTTATTTATTTACACTTTTATTTATTTTCACATTTATTTATTTATACATTTCTTTGTCCGTAGGGTAATGAGGAGGGCGTGTTTTACCTCAGGAATAGCAATCGAGCCAGAGTAGGTGAGGGGTAAGCTTTGAGGCCACAGTGACACCTTGTGGTGCCCAAACGAAGTACAAAAAGTGTAAGCCTTCATGATGCGCCTGTTGATAGTGTGGGATGAATGATTTCGATGGGCAAAGATGGCCAAAATCTTATTTACATTTCAAGTGGGGGGTTGTTTCGGCTGGGAAGTGTGCAATCTGTGATCGAGTGCATTTGCTGAAGATCGTTAAAGCCTGCAATCGCTTTCTTATGCACGCTGTTTTTTTAGGTTTCACTTTCAACGCATACAACGCATGTTTCCAAGATTCGGGATAGAAGGAGGCATCAGTTACTGGAGAAGATTTGTCGCCTCGCGCCACTTCCCGTCATGGGTTCTCTTGGTGTAGACACGGCTTTAGATACGGATTAATCGGCTGATTAATCACACGTATTAGGCTGGAAATATAGATTTAGATCAAACAAAAGGTGTCCATGGGAACGGAGCTAGTGAAACACAGACGCCATGCATTATATAAAACATGTTTAATAGGCTATTTGCGACTGTATGCGGCTATGCAGTGGAGATGCGTTCACTGTCAAATATCATTCAGCATTCATTTTGAAATGTTGTCCAAAAATAGTTTTTCATTTAATTAATAAGTTAACAATGAAAAGTAAAATGGTTTCGTTTTTTCTGCAGTCGAAGAAAGTATAGCCTAAAATATGTCCGTGATTTCTCTCAATTTAAAGATCATCAAGAATTATTTTTTCGGATCTGCAGGCTAATAAAAGTTAAGAAAATTAGCCTATAGAGCTATAGCCTACAGACTAATTTCATTTTGTTATGAAGAATTTTAAATCAACTTCATAACAAATAGGCTAGGCTAATGAATTTTCGTCATAAGCAATATACGAACATAACGAATACCTTAGCTATTCTATAACGACGTTTTCATTTAAAAAAATCATAAAGGCCCGTTCACACCAAGCGCGATAACTATAGAGATAACGATATAGTTATAAAAATCGTTCTCAATATTAAAGAATAGCATAGTTCACACCACAAATATAACGATAACGATACAAAGGAACGATATCGTTGTGATCACTTTCAAAACGATTTTTTTCCAGCTGATGAACGATAAAACACTGACAGCCAATCAGAATCAATCCTGCTGTAACGAGCTCAAGAATTTAAAGCGGCAGACGAGCGTGCGCTTAGAATAAACAGACGATATCGTTCGCTGGTGTGGACGCTAATATCGTTATCTTTATAGTTATCGTTCTTGGTGTGAACAGGGCTTAAATCACGAATATGACGAAATAAAATTTTATATATATATATATATATAGTGATACAAAAATGATTTTTTTTTAAAGTAAGAAAGGAAAAATTAAAATAAGGATTTGTGATGATCAAAAACAAGTTAATTGAGGAATTCCTGGAATACTGAATGATGAAATTAATTTCTTGCAAAGATATAGAAAAAATAAACTCAGTCGGGTCACTTTAGACCAGTGTTTCTCAACCCTGGTCCTGAGCGCCCCCCCCCCCCCCCCCCCGCCGCGCCCCCCAGCCGC
>NW_015505233.1:5469503-5471599 GCF_001515645.1 Sinocyclocheilus grahami | reverse complement strand
GTTAAATATATGAGTGTCACAGCAAAGGGTCTGAATACTTAGGACCATGTGATATTTCAGTTTTTCTTTTTTAATAAATCTGCAAAAATGTCAACAATTCTGTGTTTTTCTGTCAATATGGGGTGCTGTGTGTACATTAATGAGGAAAAAAAATTAACTTAAATGATTTTAGCAAATGGCTGCAATATAACAAAGAGTGAATAATTTAAGGGGGTCTGAATACTTTCCGTACCCACTGTATATTCTGTTTATGTATATACTGTATTCTATATATAGTACCAGTCAAATGTTTGGACACACGAATGGGAAAGTGTCCAAACTTTTGACTGGTACTGTACTATAATATACACAAAGAATATTGGCCGATATATCGAACTCACATGAACGCCACCACAAAGTCATTATTACGAGTGGGAAATTTTCTTTAAGCCCCGAGTTTCCGAGTTGGGGGCGTTTAGTTGTAGTTTAGTTGTCCTATAAACTTAAATTGGTCATGTTCTTGTTACACAGCTGAAATCCAAGTAAAAAAATGCAGACCCTGTTGTATTTTCTTGTAATTTATTAAAAGAAGGTACACCGCCATCTTGTGCCGACTAAACTGACATGAACGCACCTGACGTCGTAATTACGACTTACGACAAAATTTTATATTTTTTTGATAATTATTGATCTAGAGCAGGGGTGGCGAACGTCGGTCCTGGAGAGCCGCAGCCCTGCAGAGTTTTGCTTCAACCCTAATCAAACACACCTGAACAAGCTAATCAAGGTCTGAAGGGTTACTAGAAAGCTACAGGCAGGTGAGTTTTAATTAGGGTTGGAGCTGTACTCTGCAGGGCTGCGGCTCTCCAGGACTGGAGTTCGCCACGGCTGATCTAGAGAGTCCAGAGAATTGTGCTGCAGTGATTTGACCGAGATTGAACGAAAAACCTAGGACTAGTTTGCAAAAGTAAGTTTTTAACACAATTGAGAATAATTAATGAACGATTTGATTGACAGCAGTGGTTCTTGAGGCAAAGTTTCTCAGCATGAGGAGGTCTATCAAATGGTATGAAGATTGAGTATATGGGTGAAAAATTGTGCAATATACAATTATTTATGTACTTGAAAAATGCAATTTCGCCCCCTAGTGGCCGATTTGTTTTGATTTCAAAATTCTTACAGACCTTAAGGGCCATGGGTCAAACATGCCCACTGAGTTTTGTTCCGATCAGCCTCCGTTAACCTTGTCTAATAGGTGTTCAAATTTCATTGGTCGATGGCAGCCATGTTTTTTTAGATATGCCAATGTCCTCATAGACACTTATGGCACATTGGACAAAGATACTGCATACCACTTTTCAAGTCAATTGGACTAACGCTTGCGTAGTTATAGCCATTTTTATGTTTTTTTCCATCTTATAGCGCCACCAAGGGGTAGAGCTGCGCAACTTTTTTTTTTATTTGACCAAAGATTGAGCTCTTACACATGCGGACTGAGTTTGGTGAAGATATCTCATTCCGTTCATGAGTTATAGCCATTTTAGTAAAATTGGCCCTGCCCCTTATGAACGTTTTGGCGTCCCTATGCGACGGTGAGTCGAAATTTCAACTTTTTTTTTGATAATTATTGATTTTCACTGTCCAGAGAATATTTATGCAGTAGTTTGGTTCCGATTGACCGAAAAACCTAGGACTAGTTCGCAAAAGTAGGTTTAGAATTTACTTCAAAATGGCGGGAAAACCGGACTTCGTAGAGAGAATCTGACCCAAGGATTCCAAAAGTATAAAACTTTTGAGTCTACGACAAACGATCTAGGAGATATGAGTGATTTCATGTTTTTGTTCGCTGTAGCTCCCCCTATTGGCCGATTGGTGTGAGTCTTTGTCAAGTTCTCCCCAAATTGAGCTCTACCATCTGGCCAATTTTCAAGTCTCTAGGCCTTACAGTTTGGTCTGCACAATCAGTTTTACGACGGAAAAATAATAATAAAAATCCTTACAATTACAATAGGGTTTCAGCACTACGTGCTTGAACCCCTAATAATTCATTACATTTATATAGCGCTTTTCTAAGCAACTCAAAGCGCTTTACATTATGGGGGGGGGGGGAATTTCTT
>NW_015505233.1:5457621-5468983 GCF_001515645.1 Sinocyclocheilus grahami | reverse complement strand
TCGCCGATGCAGCTTCTTATCAAATGCAAGTAAACTTTTGAATCATTTAAATTAGCATTATTTTATATTTTATTTTATTATTTTACAGCATTATTAATGAATGAATGAATGATGCATTTATATAGCGCTTTATTGTGTATTGCTGTACACCCAAAACGCTTTCATTTTGGGGGGGGGGGGTATCTCCTCATCCACCACCAGTGTGCAGCATCCACCTGCCTGGATGATGCAACGGCAGCCAGAACACCCACCACACACCAGCTTACTGGTGGAGAGGAGACAGTGTGATGAAGCTAATCAGTAGATATGGGGATGGGTAGGAGGCCCTGATGGTCAGAGGGCAATGGGAAAATTTGGCCAGGATGCCGATAGTCACACCTCTACTTATATACTTGTAATATATCGTCACATGTCAGACAGAAATCTTGTATGTGCAAAACTGTTACTTTTCAGGAACACTGACAGACATAAAGGGCGACCAATAGCATTGATATTGGACAAAAAATAAAAATGATGGACTATGGAGATACAAGGTTTTCACCTGACAGCGACAATATATACTTGTATATAATAACGTTTAGTTACGAATATTTTATTGACCTAGCTAACTATAGAATGCCAATCCTGCCATAATTAGAAATAAATAAAGAAATGTACAAAGAAATGTAAAAAAGCAAAAATAAATAATTATTTATAGTTTTATTTCCTTATTTTTTCCAAATTTTTTCTTTTATTTATTTACACTTTTATTTATTTTCACATTTATTTATTTATACATTTCTTTGTCCGTAGGGTAATGAGGAGGGCGTGTTTTACCTCAGGAATAGCAATCGAGCCAGAGTAGGTGAGGGGTAAGCTTTGAGGCCACAGTGACACCTTGTGGTGCCCAAACGAAGTACAAAAAGTGTAAGCCTTCATGATGCGCCTGTTGATAGTGTGGGATGAATGATTTCGATGGGCAAAGATGGCCAAAATCTTATTTACATTTCAAGTGGGGGGTTGTTTCGGCTGGGAAGTGTGCAATCTGTGATCGAGTGCATTTGCTGAAGATCGTTAAAGCCTGCAATCGCTTTCTTATGCACGCTGTTTTTTTAGGTTTCACTTTCAACGCATACAACGCATGTTTCCAAGATTCGGGATAGAAGGAGGCATCAGTTACTGGAGAAGATTTGTCGCCTCGCGCCACTTCCCGTCATGGGTTCTCTTGGTGTAGACACGGCTTTAGATACGGATTAATCGGCTGATTAATCACACGTATTAGGCTGGAAATATAGATTTAGATCAAACAAAAGGTGTCCATGGGAACGGAGCTAGTGAAACACAGACGCCATGCATTATATAAAACATGTTTAATAGGCTATTTGCGACTGTATGCGGCTATGCAGTGGAGATGCGTTCACTGTCAAATATCATTCAGCATTCATTTTGAAATGTTGTCCAAAAATAGTTTTTCATTTAATTAATAAGTTAACAATGAAAAGTAAAATGGTTTCGTTTTTTCTGCAGTCGAAGAAAGTATAGCCTAAAATATGTCCGTGATTTCTCTCAATTTAAAGATCATCAAGAATTATTTTTTCGGATCTGCAGGCTAATAAAAGTTAAGAAAATTAGCCTATAGAGCTATAGCCTACAGACTAATTTCATTTTGTTATGAAGAATTTTAAATCAACTTCATAACAAATAGGCTAGGCTAATGAATTTTCGTCATAAGCAATATACGAACATAACGAATACCTTAGCTATTCTATAACGACGTTTTCATTTTAAAAAATCATAAAGGCCCGTTCACACCAAGCGCGATAACTATAGAGATAACGATATAGTTATAAAAATCGTTCTCAATATTAAAGAATAGCATAGTTCACACCACAAATATAACGATAACGATACAAAGGAACGATATCGTTGTGATCACTTTCAAAACGATTTTTTTCCAGCTGATGAACGATAAAACACTGACAGCCAATCAGAATCAATCCTGCTGTAACGAGCTCAAGAATTTAAAGCGGCAGACGAGCGTGCGCTTAGAATAAACAGACGATATCGTTCGCTGGTGTGGACGCTAATATCGTTATCTTTATAGTTATCGTTCTTGGTGTGAACAGGGCTTAAATCACGAATATGACGAAATAAAATTTTATATATATATATATATATAGTGATACAAAAATGATTTTTTTTTAAAGTAAGAAAGGAAAAATTAAAATAAGGATTTGTGATGATCAAAAACAAGTTAATTGAGGAATTCCTGGAATACTGAATGATGAAATTAATTTCTTGCAAAGATATAGAAAAAATAAACTCAGTCGGGTCACTTTAGACCAGTGTTTCTCAACCCTGGTCCTGAGCGCCCCCCAACACTGCACATTTTGTATGTCTCCCTTTTCTGACACACCCATTTCAGGTCCTTGAGTTTCTTTTAATGAGCTAATGAGTTGAATCAGGTGTGTTTGATTAGGGAGACACACAAAATGTGCAGTGCTAGGGGGGCACCCAGGACCAGGGTTGAGAAACACTGCTTTAGACCCATGTTGTGCATCAAAGGGTTAATTTAGCTTTAGTCTATATTCTGGGGTCTACAAGATTTGCAATATGGCTCACTTGTTTCCTCTCAACATCTGGAGAAAAAATGGAGGCTTGCACTTTTCAGTTCAATCAAATGCTTGTTTCATTTCTACATTTCATATAGTAAATGTCATATAGTCATATAGTTTATAATAAAGTTATATAGATTCCAAAATGTTGAATTACCGAATTAAATGTATATGTTTCTTTCATTCACTAGCTGAGTTGGAACTTGCTGTGAACGACGCTTTGATGCGTTACTTTGACCAGTGTGAACGGTTTGTGAAAGAAGTGGAGAACAACAAGAGCGCCTTACAGGAAGTAAAAAGTTTTAATGAAGGCCCTGAGATGAAAAGAGTAATGGAGAAAATGGCTGACAGGCTGGTGGTCCCTTTCGCCAGCATCACCGATGGTCAGTGATGGCATAATATGATCATGACCCTGTTACACAAACACAAGTCACAAATACTGAAATAAAGCAGTGTCCAAAATGTTACTGCACAGTTTAGAAGTGTGATAATGGTTTGTTTAATATGATATGTTTGTTTTGTTTTTTGGAAAGAACTGTTGTATCAGTTGCCAATTTCAGAATATATGTGGCAAATTCAGTTCCCTCTAAATGTTATGCTCTTGCAACCACAACCACTCAATTTTGCACATCGGTATATTATTACACCCATTTCCTTCTCGATTTCATGTCAGACTGATATGCAAAATAAACATGTTTAGATGAGAACCTAAAGACAAACAAATAATTTGACAAACATTTTTTTTTTTGAAAAGACAGTTTGTCTTTTCAAATATTTATCTGCAGTGAGCGTGCATGTAAAGCATCATGCAAATTAGATTAGAAATGAATGAGATTACTTAAATATATACATATATATATATATAAAAAGCTAACAATTAAAATGGCAGGAAATCTAGAAGATTAAGAGATTCCAAGTCCATAACTCAAATTGGCTGGCAGGGCTGGGCTTCCAAAGTTTAAAATTGTACACATGAATTGCAACCACAGCACTAATGTCCCACAGGTTACGTAAGTTAGATATCCAATCTGCATGCAAAGTTTGCATTTTCAGCATACAGACACACATTCATTTGAAAATTTTTAAAGAATTTTTAATTTATGTTTGAGCCATTGAAATATGTATGTTTATGAGGTTCAAATACTTTGTCCAGTCCTCCGATTTTGCACTTAATATTTATTTATACATTTATTTATTATTACTTTGAATTCAAAAATAGTGGGCCAGTATCCATACCATTTCAGTTTATTTTGGTGGAATAGATTGAAGCACTTGAGTTTCCATATGAAATACTGTAGAAGAATTCTATAGCTGACAGTATGCTGTAGCTTTTTCTCTGGAGAACAGAATTATAGATGGGAACAGTTGGGAATGAGAACCAGTTGATGAAGCAGGATTTACTTACTCGGAGAGTTTAGAGGTCAGGGCTGCTCACTTGATCAGTTGTATATCACTGCACAAACGAAGAGTAAGAGATAGTGAGAGGGAAAGAATTTAGGGTATTGTAGCTACTGCAGTTAGTATGACCATTAGATGGCAGTGTTGTTGTTTAGTTTTTGGCCCCAGTAGCAGAAATAAAGTGCTAAAATATCAGATTGCCATGTACAACAACACATGCTTTTATAAATATCCAGCTTTTACAAAGAAGTAATATCTACAATCATACTATACTATAATACACTATAATTTACAGTGTAATTTGGTCTAGTCTCTGATGGGTTAGCAAATGACACATTGTCTTAATATTTATTTTGCTTCACAGATTCAGTGGAAGCAGGTTTCTTCCTGTGTGCATATGAGTTTGCAATCCAGGAGCTGAACCCACCCTGGTGCCAGTTGTTTGACGAGGTAGATGCACAGGTACTGGAACAGAGCAGTTTTTCTGTTTGCCCATGTTTCCTTTTCCTTGGAGGTTTTACTTAAGAAACAGAATTTTGCACTGACACACTTTTTTTTTTTTTTTTTAACAGAAATTAATACTTTTATTTGACAGTAAAGACTTTTACATGTACAGTATAAAAAAAAAAAATATTTCAAATGAATGCTTTTGAACTTTCTATTAATCACAGTTTGCACAAAAATGTTATGCAGCAGAATGGTTTTCAATATTGATAAGAAGAAAAGTTTCTTGTGCAACAAATCATCATATTATAATGATTTAAGGATCATTTGACACTGAATACTGGAGTAATGGCTGCTGTCATCACAGGAAGAAAATACATTTTCACAATATGTTAAAATACGAAACAGCTTATTTAAGTTGTAATAATATTTCATAGTGTTACTGTTTTTGCTTTAGAGGTCATTTAATAAATAAATCAGCCCTGGTAAGCATAAGAGACTCCATTCAAAAACATTTTATAAATCTTACCAATCCCTTTGAACTTTTTGGTAGTGTATGTTTTAAGATAAAACTTTTATTTTCAGGCCAATAGAGATTTTTAAGTCACAATGTTAGTCTAATGACAACAAATATATCTGAATGTTATTGCACACTTGTGAGATGTGATATGTACTTGTAAATGTTTGAAGGCACTGTGTTGTGTCTCTTAAGGTAATGGAGTATGCTGGAGACCTGAAACAGTACTGGAAGCGAAGCTATGGGCATGAAATCAACAGCAAGTCAAGCTGCATCCTCTTCCATGATCTTTTCCATCGTCTTGACCAAGTTGTAACCCAGATCAAGTAAGATCACTGTGCGGTCTCTCTTATCTTTATAAAGTGCATATAAGGAAAATGTTATACAACTTCCATTTTATTGCAAAACCATCTACATTTATTTGCCATTGTGCCGTTTTGTTTGTTTCTTAAGTTAAAACCTTTTATTTTTGTATCACTATGGGCTTTCATTTCTGAGAAAAAATAGAGTGTCTGGTTCCTGCTTTCACTGCAGTATCAGTTATTATGGCTGAGAAGTAAATTAATAAGATCAGCAAAGTACAGACAGACAACACTGGAAAAAGCCTAGTTTTTTTTACATAGTAGAGTCTTAGTTTAGCTGTGAGAGTGTCGAGGGAACATCATTTGTTTGTCTTTGTTTAGTCTTTCAACAAAGAAACCAACTCACAGGAGCAAAAGCGAGAGAGAGAGTTGGTTGCAAATTTCTTTAACTAATATTTCAAGGGAATTTTAAAAATAAATTCAACTGATATGAGTTGTATGAATGAAATCACAGTAGAAAACAGTTGTGCTGCAATACATGTGAAAAATTGTTGTACATGTTTTTCAAGATTTTATGATAAATAGAAAGTTCAAAAGAATAGCATTGAAAAAAAACATTTTTTTGAATGGTAGTGTAGGCTATAACATCAGACACATCATGCTTTGGTTATTTGTTGTTGTCAGTCACTAATCATTTTACGTCTGTCAACCTCTTTTAGAATATGAATAATTGCAGGAAATTTGGACATTGTGTGATCGAATAAGTGTTTGAGAAGAGAAGAAAGAATAAATACATCTAATACAACCAAAGAAAGCTAAGACTATAATATTTGCTATCATTATCTGTCACTCTGATTTCAGGCATTACTCAAGGCCATCGAAGGGCATTGACTTTGACTTTGGTTACCTGCCCATTGTTTGATCCGCTCCTGTTTGCTACTGAACGTTAAACCTTACAGCAAACATTGTTGGCGATCCCAAATGCTATGTGCAAACGTAGCCAGAAAGATTCAATTATCTCTATTTGAGAGCAGTCAAGCATGCATAAAAACGGTTTCTTGTTGAATTTATAGCCTGACTAGCATCATACCACATATACAGCCTCATACCCACTGCCTACTTCACACACAGAGCCCCAACACGCCACATTACACAGAATACACAGCATCTGAACCGGAACTAGAGTGATATAATTCTCTTGTGTAATAATCAGCAGTCCTTCTTTTCATCATTCCCTTGGGTCTGTTAAACATCCTTTTCTGTTTTTGAATTTCATACTGAAAGTTAAGCAAACTTGGGTGTGGGGAAGATGTGTGTCATAAAACTATGAAATAAGTATACGTGTCCTTATATTATAGTATCTATATATTTGTGACCCTGGACCACAAAACCAGTCATAAGGGTAAATTTTTTCGAAATTGGCATTTATACATCATCTGAAAGTTGAAAAAATAAGCTTTCATTGGACAATATTTGGCCGAGATACAACTATTTGAAAATCTGGGATCTGAGGGTGCAGAAAATTCTAAATATTGAGAAAATCGCCTTTAAAGATGTCCAAATGAAGTTCTTAGCAATGCATATTACTAATCAAAAATTAAGTTTTAATATATTTACAGTAGAAAATTTACAAAATATCTTCATGGAACACGATCTTTACTTAATGTCCTTATTATTTTTGGCATAAAAGAAATATCAATAATTTTGACCCATACAATGTATTTTTGGCTATTGCTACAAATATACCCCAGCGACTTAAGACTGGTTTTGTGGTCCAGGGTCACATTTGGCCAATCATTGGGAGTCAAACCTGTGTTCTTTGTCATTGATGACACTGTTCTCTTCTGTTTAAGAAAAATAATTTACTCATTTACTTTATAAATGTAACTTTATTTGCTGAGATACTTTCGCCATAATTCTGAATGTATGGAATCTATTTTGTTTCCTAGTATGGAAAAGAGCAGCTTGAATATTGTGCTAAATTTCTCCTTTTGTGTTTGACGGTGGTAAGATGGCCATACTGGTTTAGAACAGCATGATGATAAGTAAATGATGGAATGTTCAAATGAAGTAATTTAGCAAACTATTCCTCTAACCATTTCCATAAATCCAACCAAACCGGTTTTGCATTCATTTCTTGATGCTTATCTGACTGTTTTCCTTTCCTTTCATTATAACTAAGCAAATCTTAAAGGAGCTAATAGCATCAGACATGAAGCAAATAAGAATTATAATCCATTAGTTGGTAAAATACTGTGGACTGATTTGATATGGACGTCCCTGACAATCTAAATTCTTGGCTATGAAATTTGGACAGGTGCTGTCTAGTGATTTTGATTATGGTCACAGTCATTTTAAGATGAAAAACAAAGTGGTTGCCGGTAGTTTAGTTGTTACCATGTATGTAAAATTAGCATCTATCATTGTCCAGGGTACCGGTTATTTAAAAACTCACTGCTTGACGTCAGAATGATGTTGTTGCATGTTATCCATTAGTTGGTAAAATACTGTGGACTGATTTGATATGGACGTCCCTGACAATCTAAATTCTTGGCTATGAAATTTGGACAGGTGCTGTCTAGTGATTTTGATTATGGTCACAGTCATTTTAAGATGAAAAACAAAGTGGTTGCCGGTAGTTTAGTTGTTACCATGTATGTAAAATTAGCATCTATCATTGTCCAGGGTACCGGTTATTTAAAAACTCACTGCTTGACGTCAGAATGATGTTGTTGCAATATTAGATCAAGTGAGTATGTTCTACAACTGTTCATTTTTCACCAAACATGCCCTTTTGAGACATCTTATCTGTGACAACTGAGCAAGCTTATAGCCTAGGCATCTCTCTGTGTTGAAGAATTTGATTTACAGATGTTTTTGTAAAAATAAACAGTCATGTGTTATATTTTATTGGACACATTAAAAATGATCCTCAATTATTAACTAATTTTTAAACAAAGTACATTAAGGTGTGATTCACTGAGTGTGTTTATGCAGCTTTTTTGGGCAGTGGAATGGACATAAACGCAAAAAGAATGTTCTCTAAAAGTTAAACTACTTTAACTTTAGCATCATGTTTTTAAAATGCTGTGTCATGCACAGGCTGCAAGATGCGAGCACAACGGTCAAACACGTCTGACTAGCGTATATTTAAATGTTGTTTGTTAAAACTTCCTGAAACTCTTCATAATACTACTTTGTACTGCATCACCACTAACCTAATTGGTCAACATATTTGCAGTGCAAGTTTTTGATTATTTGGCATTCATCAGCTTTTAATTGGCTCTGCCAAATGTTTATGAGGTGATAACGTTGCCTTACCCATTCAGAAAACGCTGCACAGGCCCATTTATGACCAATGTGTTTTATGAATGATTGCACAGCAGGTAGTGTTTTTTTGCTGGTTCTCTTTATGTTATTATGTTCATATTATGTTTTAGTGGTGAACTCCCCGTTCACATTCCCTTTGTGCTTGTTTCATTGTTCTTAGTATAAAGTATATTGATGTGCATATGTGTGTATATAGTTTTTCTTTTCAAAGATCACCTTTGTTCATGTTCAAAGGTTATGGAGTACTGCTCTACAATCAGTGGTTGCAAACAGTAGGGAGGGAGAAGCCCACAGTGACGTAGAAATACCTAGGCACACTAGATAAAACCAAACAGTGATTTGTAATTCAAGTCTCCTGGGCTTTGTAATGAAAGGCCAAGTGCAATGTGAGATAACTCTGAATTAAACTTCAAGGACATGCATTTAGAACTATTTTATTTTTCATAGACTGATTTTTGCTGAATTGTATTGAATCCAGTTACAGTTAATTTATCCCCATTTTTGAACCCAATACAGGGGTTCAAGGTGTTCTCTCTTTTCTCTATTCAATTCTGTATTATAGTTTGTCTTCTCTCTCTTTCTCTCAGCTCGGATGGTATTGTATCAGAGGCTGTGACAGTGCAGGTTGGCCATGCTGAGACGCTGTTACCCCTTCTCACCCTGCTGGATCTGTTCAAGGATGACATCCCTCTCAGCTCAACTAACTTTGCAACCCAGCACAACAGAATATTTCGAAGTGGGAAGATTGTGCCGTACGCTGCCAACCTGCTGGTAGTGCTGTATAAATGTCCAGAGGGGATTAGGATGGGTGTGCGACTCAATGAGAAATCTTTGACCTTGCCTGGACTCACCGACCCCGTTCCAATGTATGAGGATGTGAAGAAACGCTACCGTGCTCTGCTAGAGGGTTGTGACCAAGAGACTGTGTGTAAAATTAACAATTCATGAACATAAAAGTGCAACACATCACAAAGGCCAGCAGACTGACATTTTCATAGAAGCAACAACCAGCAAAAAAGAAAACAGAATGTTTTTTTTATGTTATACAACATTTCACTGTTGATAGAACAGTAAATTAAAGAAAAAGATTTTATATATAATAATTTTATATAAATATAACTAAATTTAACCCCACAGTGTTACTTACGAACAGTGGTGTGAAGTAACGAATTACAAATACTCACGTTACAGTAATTGAGTAGTTTTTATCAGTAATTGTACTTTTTTGAGTAGTTTAAAAATTGTGTACTTTTACTTGAGTACATTTTAAGTGATGTATAGCACAGTTTTGGAGAGAAATGGGCTCTCATTTGAACCCATATCATGGTGTGTGATGCTGAACTATGAGTTTCTAAAGGTGTTTGTATTTGCACTGTTCTAAACATTAAAGGGGTCATATGATGCTGCTAAAAAGAACATTATTTTGTGTGTTTGGTGTAATGAAATTTGTTTATGCGTTTTAAGGTTAAAAAAGCACATTATTTTCCACATACTGTACATGATTGTTTCTCCTCTATGCCCCACCTTTCTGAAACACGTTGCGTTGTGATTGGCCGAATACCTCAAGCGTGTGATGGAAATGTTACGCCCCTACCATACTGTGATGCCCTGTCTGGCCGGAGCGATGATTCAAAAACATGAAAACCTATTATAAACGAGGCATTCGTTGCATCCAGTGGGGACATAATTACGGATTATAATGACTTATACTGTCTTTTTTACGCGTTGCGTTGCATCGTGCCGCGTAAACGTAAAACAATGTCTGCATTTGTGATCGGAGAAATGACAAACAACAAGTCCTACTCTACACTGCCCAAAAAACTCGCTTTTAATATATAAAATATAAAAACGCTTTAAATATAAAAAACTTACTTACAGTCTGTGAGTCAGAACAGCCGGCATTGTAGTCTACTTTACCAGGATCAGGAAACAGTCCTCCATAAAATGTGCTGCACACATCTGAATATTTGGGTTGAACTGTTCTGGAACAGTGTTGTAAATACAACTTAACCACTGATTTCTAGTCGTGTCCATTTTTGGAAGACCAAACAAAGTAGTTTCGCTTTCACAACGAAACACAGCGTCACACAAGGCGGCCTAGAGTGAGCAGAGGCCGGAGGTAATGGTACTTTTACTTGAGTATATTTTTTCAGTACTCTTTCCACCACTGCTTACGAATGTTATGGACCAGTAAAGAGAGCTAAAATTTCAAAGCTGACAAATCAGCTCTGACCAACCATCCAATCAAATAACCACATTTGACATTTCACGTGCAAAATAGAGAGCTGAGGTGCCCTTGAGCAAGGCACCGAACCCCCAACTGCTCCCCGGGCGCCGCAGCATAAATGGCTGCCCACTGCTCCGGGTGTGTGTTCACAGTGTGTGTGTGTTCACTGCTGTGTGTGTGCACTTTGGATGGGTTAAATGCAGAGCACTAATTCCAAGTATGGGTCACCATACTTGGCCACATGTCACATCACTCACTTATAATCACTCCCTCAAAATATTTACAGTGTCATTTAGAAAAGGTCTTTAGTTTTTATTTTTTTTATCATAAAAAAATTGCTGCTGAATTTCTAAGCAATGAACCAGCAATTGTACTTTGTTTACATGACTGAGTTGTGTATTGCTGGTTTTGATAGAGAGTCCAGAGGCCTCTGTTGCTTGCTTATACAGTATTTCTGTTAATGCTTTAGTATATATAATCTATTCAGACCAAAGATTATTTTAAATACCCAGTATATAAGATCTAATCTAATTTTATTCGAGTTTGATAC